>NC_090650.1:325671814-325894314 GCF_040937935.1 Hyperolius riggenbachi
CCAATACTGCTCCTGTCCAATGATTGTACACTAGGGGTTGCCTTGCAAGCGCTTTGTGATTGACAGAAGAAAAACGATATACAAAAACTGGAATTATTATTAAGACAAATTCCACTGTGCTTAATATCATAACAGGTGAGCATAGATAGTGACAAGTAGTAAATGTCACTTAGTCTCATATATGGCCTCATAATAGATGAGGAGAGATAGAAACAGTTGAAGCAATCAACACTGTGTTTAATATATTACCTCATAAGAGAAGAGGAGAGATAGTAACATGAGGCAAATGCTTGTCTTGCTAATATATTACCTAATAAAAAATGAAGAGAGATAGTAACATGAGGAAAACACCTGTCTTGCAAATATATTACCACGTAGGAAGAGAAGAGAGAGGAAATGCCTCTAAAAAAATATTATATGGCATCATAAGTGAGTGCTGAAATAACAGAGAATTCAAAGCTCAGCCATAAGCAACTGTTTTAATATTGGAAACGTGACAGAACCTTCCCAGATTCAGTACACACCCTCTACATTGATTAACCAACTGTGATGTAAGGGATGAGCAAAAAGAAGCGCTCCCCTCCCAATCAGAAATACCCATTGCACTAAGACATAAAAGGAGTACATTTCTCTGGTGTGAGATTTATTGAATTGAACCACCAGAGAAAAAACAGAGTCTAGTTTGAGATTAGGCTGGTTATGTTCGTAAAAGGTGTTGACTAACCCACTACGAGTTGTGTTGTCATGTTGCCTTTATTCTGCATATTTGCCAGTTCAGTGGACCAGGATAGCATACTACAAGGGAAGGACATTGAAGGGAAATGGCAAACTTTTAAAGTTATTTTTAATGAATAGTGTAGTAAATACAGTGGTTTGCAAAAGTATTCGGCCCCCTTGAAGTTTTCCACATTTTGTCACATTACTGCCACAAACAAGCATCAATTTTATTGGAATTCCATGTGAAAGACCAATACAATGTGGTGTACATGTGAGAAGTGGATCGAAAATCATACATCATTCCAAACATTTTTTACAAATAAATAACTGCAAAGTGGGGTGTGCATAATTATTCAGCCCCCTGAGAGTAAATACTTTGTAGAACCACCTTTTGCTGCAATTACAGCTGCCAGTCTTTTAGGGTATGTCTCTACCAGCTTTGCACATCTAGAGACTGAAATCCTTGCCCATTCTTCTTTGCAAAACAGCTCCAGCTCAGTCAGATTAGATGGACAGCGTTTGTGAACAGCAGTTTTTAGATCTTGCCACAGATTCTCGATTGGATTTAGATCTGGACTTTGACTGGGCCATTCTAACACATGGATATGTTTTGTTTTAAACCATGCCATTGTTGCCCTGGCTTTATGTTTAGGGTCATAGGCCTCGATTCATCATTCTCTTTGAGATAACTTTTTCCAGTTTGTTAAATTACCGAATTCGAAGTTTAGCGATTTCTAGTTGTATTCATCAAGGTTTTTCCTCATTCGGTGTGAATTCGATATCAATTCGGTAACCATTCGGTAACGTGTCGATATTTCCATTTTACAGTGGTACTTTAACACAAGGCCATAAGATTCCCATGGAATTGTGGGTAAAAGGCAGTCCTTTGAGCACTATGTAGCAACATTCTGAATAGGGCTTAACACCTGGACCAGGATTCTGAAAGTGGTTGGGACAATCCCACAATTTGATAGGAGCCTTTTCTAAAAAATTATAGTGCAGCTAGCAAATAAGTTAACCCTGACACTGCCTGTGTTCTCTTACAAGATGATTCAAGAGAAATGCAGATGTCGTGTTATAGCAAATAAATCTATTCTCTTACAAATTTATATGGTTGCAGACCTTATTCTTGCCCTTCTGCGCCTTTGAATCACTCTCAGCTGATACATAACCACTTCAAATGGCTCCATCTTCTCTGTCAGCAATGATCTGACAGGAATAATGACAGAGCAGTGAAGGAGATAACTAATCCTAAATGTAACGCTAAACCACGCCCACTTTCTTTTTCACGAATTGCACTTTATTCCGTTTTAGCGAATCGTTACCGAATTGTTACCGAATGTTCGCTAACAGCTGTAGATAACTTTGATGAATCCTGAAATGAAGTTAACAAATTCGGTATGTTACCAAACTGTTGTTAACAAATTTGCTAAGTGTTGATGAATCGAGGCCATTGTCCTGCTGGAAGGTGAACCTCCACCCCAGTCTTAAGTCTTTTGCAGTCTCCAAGAGGTTTTCTTCCAAGTTTGCCCTGTATTTGGCTCTATCCATCTTCCCATCAACTCTGACCAGCTTCCCTGTCCCTGCTGAAGAGATGCACCCACCGAGCATGATGCTGCCACCACCATATTTGACAGTGGGGATGGTGTGTTCAGAGTGATGTGCAGTGTTAGTTTTATGCCACACATAGCGTTTTGCATTTTGGCCAAAAAGTTCCATATTGGTCTCATCTGACTAGAGCACCTTCTTCCACATGGTTGCTGTGTCCCCCACATGGCTTGTGGCTAATTGCACACGGGACTTCTTATGCTTTCTGTTAACAATGCCTTTCTTCTTGCCACTCTTCCATAAAGGCGAACTTTGTACAGTGCATGACTAATAGTTGTCCTATGGACAGAGTCTCCCACCTGAGCTGTAGATCTCTGCAGCTCGTCCAGAGTCACCATGGGCCTCTTGACTGCATTTCTGATCAGCGCTCTCCTTGTTCGGCCTGTTAGTTTAGGTGGATGGCCTTGTCTTGGTAGGTTTACAGTTGTGCCATAGTCCTTCCATTTGTAGCCTAAGCCTGCTTTAAATTTCTCAATAAAGTGATCCCTAACCTGTCTTGGACCTGTCTTGTGTGTTCTTTGGACTTCACGGTGTTGTTGCTCCCAATATTCTCTTAGACAACCTCTGAGGCCCTCACAGAGCAGCTGTATTTGTACTGACATTAGATTACACACAGGTGCACTTTATTTAGTCATTAGCACTCATCAGGCAATGTCTATAGGCAAGTGACTGCACTCAGATCAAAGGGGGCCGAATAATTATGCACACACCACTTTGCAGTTATTTATTTGTAAAAAATGTTTGGAATCAAGTATGATTTTCATTCCACTTCTCATGTGTACACCACTTTGTGTTGGTCTTTCATGTGGAATTCCAATAAAATTGATTCGTGTTTGTGGCAGTAATATGACAAAATGTGGAAAACTTCAAGGGGGCCGAATACTTTTGCAACCCACTGTATATTCCATATGGAAACAAAACGTCTAGGAATTAAACAGGCCTCTATGGAGGAATAGAAGGGTGAGGGCTCGATTTCACTATAGCGAATCTGCATGCGGACACCGCATGCGGATTCGCATAGGCAATACAAGTGGATGGGATTGTTTCCACTTGTGCGTCGTGCGGGTGCGTTTTGGTGTGCGGGGGAAATCTGCACGGCAGAGCCGTCAGATTTCACGTGCGGTTGTAATGTGGGCGAATCGTCCGCAATGCTTATAATAGGGAAATCGCATGTGGCTTTGTCATGCGTTTTCCCAGCGATTTCGCATGTAATGTTATGAAAATGTACACAGGCAGTGACATGGTTAAATTCGCCTGCTTCTTAGCCATGCGAAATCGCGTGGAAAACCGCATGCAGAAACGCATCCGCATGCGATTTTGTCTGCGGTGGAATCCAGGCGATACCGCACCGCAACAGTGGAAACGAGCCCTGAAACAGAAGGAGACTGAGCCTGCATTAAGCAATTATAATAAGTGCAATACAATTTGTAAAAAAAGAAATTAGACTGGCAAAGATTGAATCTGAAAATCAAAATACTAGGGATATTAAATCTAATCCAAAGAAGTTTTACAAGTATATCCACTCCCCCCCAAAAAAGTGTACTGTATTGGGCTCCTAAAGGATGAGGCAGGGATTTCAATGGGGGGTGACCAAAGTAGGGCAGAGCTATTGAATGCTTGCTAGGGGAAACATAGTTGTTGCAAATCACAGATGCGGAAGGGTTCCAATCTTTCAATTGTAATATTAAATAGTTAACATGAGAAGGAGTGAAGGCAAGACTAAACAAAATCAAAACTGATAAGGCACCGGGCCCGGATGGCATACATCCTTTGGTGCTAAGGGATTTAAGTTCAGTTATTAACCTCCTGAGTGATAATCCCGAGCTGAGCTCGGGGTATGTCACGCAGGAGGAGTTCTCAGGCCCTGGTGGGCCGATTTGCATAATTTTTTTTGTTACACACAGCTAGCATTTTGCTAGCTGCGTGTAACTTCCGATCGCCGCCGCTCGCCGCCGATCCGCCGCTAACCGCCGTGCCGTGCAGCCCCCCCCCTCCCCGACCCCTTGCGCAGCCTGGCCAATCAGTGCCAGGCAGCGCTGAGGGGTGGATCGGTACTCCCTCTGACGTCACGACGTCCATGACGTTGGTGACGTCATCCCGCCCCGTCGCCATGGAGACCGGGGAAGCCCAGCAGGAAATCCCGTTCTGAATGGGATTTCCTGCTTACTCTGATCGCCAAAGGCTATCGGAGTGGGTGGGGGGATGCCGCTGCGCTGCGGCTATCATGTAGTGAGCCCAGGGCTCGCTACATGATTTAAAAAATAAAAATTTTTTAAAAAAAGTGCTGCGCCCCCTCCTGGGCGATATAATTGTATCGCCCAGAGGGTTAATAAATCCCTTTATATTATCTTTTGTGCCTCTCTTTCAAGTGGGATAGTTCCAATAGATTGGCGTACAGTCCACATTTTCCCACTATTTAAGAAGGGCAAAACATTTAGAAATTATAGACCTGTAATATTGATATCAGTTGTGTGCAAACTATTTGAGTGGTTCCTAAGAGATGCTATACAAAACTTTCATTGCAGAGAACAATTTTATTTCTCAGCATTAGCATGGGTTTACTATGGATAGGTCTTGCTTGACTAACATGCTTAGCTTTTATGAGGGGGTGAATGCTCGTGTGAATATTAGGAATGCTGTAGATGTGATATACTTGGACTTTGCAAAGGCCTTCAAACCCTTACAACAGTCTGATGCAAAAAGTTGAGGATGCAAGGACTGGGGAAGATCCTGCATGGATAGGAAACTGGCTAATGGACATAAAACAGAGAGTTGTGGTCAATGGATCTTATTCAAAATGGATGACTGTTATCAGTGGGGTCCCACAGGGGTCAGTACTGGGGCCAGTTCTCTTCAATTTATTAATTCATGACCTAGTAGATGAAGTACAACATAATGTTGCTATTTTTTCAGATGATACAAAATTGCGCAGAATTATCAAATCTCAGGAAGATAGTGACATATTGCAGATCTGTATAGGATGGCTATACGGGCACATACATGGAAGGTGAAATTCAATGTGAAAAAAACGGTAAAGTCATGCATTTTGGTAATACCAATGATAATTTATTTAGAAAAGGGTTCTTTACAGTAAGAGTGATTAAAATGTGGAATGTATTACCACGTGAAGTAGCTATGGTAAATTCCACATCTACGTTTAAGGGGAGCTTAGAAACTTTCCATCTTTCCATGAGTTGAAAGACACCCATGGCTTTAATTACTAGGTAACTCTTGGTGATGCTGATCCAGAGAGTGCCATCTGGAATCGGGAAGGCATTTTTTTCCCTTTTGGGGCTAACTGCACCAAAGCCATGTAAAGGTTTTTTGCCTTCTTCTGGACCAGCAGGGATATGTGAAAGTGCAGGCTAATGTTGTATCTTATTTTCTGGTTCAATACGTTTTATGGAAGTCAAATAAATTACAACATAAGTCACAACAATAATTAAACAATATTATGTCAAGCAGGCACAGCATAAGAGCAATTCGCTTAACAGAAAAAAAGCAACAATGACAAGAAACATCCTCCTTGTATTCCATGTACATCCTCCAGAAGTTCTGCCTTCCCATTCAGTATTCAGTACTCTATTTATGTGCATCTCCCCCCATCTTCTATGTGAACCCCCCTTCCACTAAAGTGCAGTATCCCCCACAGGTACTTTTATGTGGCACATGCAGAAACGTAGCTCTGTCTATAGAGGCAGTTTTTTTTGGTTTCCTATGCTCCATAGTTTTTTTTTCCATGGAGCATTCTTTTTTTGAACACACTGTATATTTATTTATCTTCTTTAACAACATTTTTTTTTACTTTTCAGTGTATCTCTTATACATTTCAGTTCATCTGCAAATACTCATATATGCATCAATATACATTTGTATAATCAGAGAGAGAGAGAGAGAGAGAGAGAGAGAGAGAGAAAGAGAGAGAGAGAATGAGAGAGAGAGAGAGAGAGAGAGAGAGAATGAGAGAGAGAGAGAGAGAGAGAGAGAGAGAGAGAGAGAGAGAGAGAGAGAGAGAGAGAGAGAATGAGAGAGAGATAGATAGAGATAGATAGATAGATATTTACTCTTCCCTGTTTCAAGTTACTCTAAATTTACAGCAATTATATTGAGAAGCAAAAGATTAAACAACGAAACATTTCAATAGCACTCCTTTTCAGCACTTTTTTTTTTCATTTCACTTGTATATCTTTTATCTCAATAAGTTTAATAAGTAAGTAAAGCAGCCTTGGTTGTGTCTTAATTAGTGCTCCTCTAATGAAAATACTTTAATAATCCTGAGTATGATAAGCAGCCCTGTATTGAGATACAGCAGGAAATTGAACATCTCAGGATCAGCATAAAACGTTCTACTCATCTCTTGCAGTCAATGAGCCTGTTTTGTAGAGCTAATGCCCTAGCATATGAAGATCTCCATAGAAAAGTAACTCAATGGGTCCTATTTTACCGACCTGTCAGACCATCGCTGCACTGTGATATATTTATGTATTGAAAGGGAATATTACTTGAGTAAATATAGTCCAATGAATGGTTAAAGTGCAGTCAATGTAATCATACCAGAAAATAAAAGATTTATTTTTCTGTTTCCAAAAGATATTTTCTATTTATAAAAGTGTCCACAAGTAGTTTGGCAGTTGTAGGGGGAATTGTTTTTTATTATTTATAATTTTTTTTTAATTATAAAAGTGTTAATAAAATTAAAATATCATTGCCAAGTGGTAATATTGATGATAAATAGATTGTAAGCCTGACAAGACTTGCTTTCCCGATTGATAGAAGGGTAGGGTAAGAAAGCCCAAAATACATGGGTGTTAAAACGTAACTTTTAAATGAGAGGTAATCGCTTACCTCTCCAGAAGATACAGACACCAGTTCAACTGGAAAAATATTAATTCAAAAAACTGACAACGCGTTTCATGGATCATGCCCTGCTTCCTCAGGTCAATACAAAAAATACCTTAGCAACAAAATGAGGTATAGTGTATGTGCCTCTATTGCTTCCCGATTGTTTCATGTAACAACTACATGATTAGGAATTGTCTGTTTTGTTGCTGTCACATGTATGTTATACATCACCTTTGCATTTTACACCTATGTCTTGTATTGTTTTTGTAGAGCACAGTGGAAGATGATGGTGCTATGTAAATGTCCACAGTATCAGGACTAGAAAGAGCACTTGCTAGTCACTGCCGCAGTGATGGCTGCGTCCAGCCAAGCAAGACTGGAAGGATTCTGCTGTTAACCCATGCAGGAACAGCAACTGTCCAGAGGGAAACACGACAAGGCAAATCACAATTGAGACACAAGACCCAGCAAACAGCTATGGCAAAGCAAAATGCTAAGAGGCTTTTATATGGACATCACTCAATTATTGTTGTTATAATTGGTTTACAGTGTATAGCGCCAGCATCTTCCGTGGCGCTGTACAATAACATACAGGGTATAACAATACAAGTATACAATACAACAGTTGATGCAAGACAAGAGGGAATAACAGCTAAAGCAAACAAATTAATTACATATTTTACACAGGGGTGGGAGGTATGTACACCCATTACACAGCACTGTGAGACAAAAGGGGAAGAGAGCCCTGACCAAAAGGCCTTACAGTCTAAACGTTTTAAGGTCTATCACAGTAGGTAAAGGGAAATGAGAGCAGGCATGCACATCCCAACACAGATGAATAGTAATCACTCAATCCTGTGTTACTCTGTTTGGAGGCTGCAGGCTGATTGCAGATGGATAGGACTCTCATTACAAATGCATGAAGCATTTTGCAACAACATGCATGCAGGGAATTCAACACTGTCTGGCTGCAGCTCAGCTGCAACAAGTTTCATGATTCATGACAGCATCCTGAGCTGCTCTGAACAGCAGAGTGACAAAACTATGCAACTTAAAGAGGCACTACAGCAAAAAAAAAAAAACTAAAATATGTGCAAACATATACAAATAAGAATTTTTTCCAGAGTAAAATGAGCCAAAAATTATTTTTCTCCTATAATGCTGTCACTTACAGTAGGCAGTAGAAATCTGACAGAAGTGACAGGTTTTGGACTAGTCCATCTCTTCATAGGGGATTCTCAGCAATGCTTTTATTCTTTATAAAGATATTCCTGAAAAAGGATTTAAATAATGATGCTGGCCAGCTTCCCTGCTCCCTACACAGTTTTTTGGCAGTTGGACAGGGCAACTGCAATTCACTTCAAGTGCTTTTGAAAATAAATATATCCCTGAGAATCCTCTATAAAGAGATGGATTACTCCAAAACCTGTCACTTCTGTCAGATTTCTACTACCTACTGTAAGTGACAGCAACATAGGAGGAAAGTAATTTATGGCTCATTTTACTCTGGAAAAAATGTACTTTTTATTTGTATATGTTTGCACATATTTTACATTTTACAGTTTTTCGCTGTAGTGCCCCTTTAATGCATGCAGAGAAATCAGAACTGCCTGGTTGCAGCTCAACTGCAACCAGCAGGGCATGCTACAGGAGAGACCCTGACCACAGATGTCCTGACCACAGTTTGACCACACTAACTGCGTACTTGTTTCAGGCATAAGGTTAGAACACTAGTGAAGCCAGAAATATTATCAGGATAACCAGGAAACTGGAACTATGTAAAATTAAATAAATATGTCAACCTCTATATCTCGCTCGCAACAGGATCACTTTAACTTCAAATATATTCTGTAGAGAAAAAGATTAGAAACTAATTGTAAAAAAATAATGACCCAGGCATGGTGAGGTATGAAAAATTCTACGTACTGTTTAAAAGGATATCATAGACTGTTCATCATCACAGGATAACTTCACACACACTGAATTTTCTATGAACCTGCAACTTTTTTGTAAGTCCATTAAAAATAAATGGAACGTGCTGTGCAGTTGCTATTGTATTAATACTACTTACATATCATAAAGACATGCATTGCTCTGCAAAAATGTCCCTTGGATGAATGGTCTGTGCTGTCCTCATTCAAATACCTGTTAAGGCCTAATATAATTAGACAATCACATTCTGAATTACATGTGTCAGGGATATTATTACTCTTATACAGGTGAAACTCGAAAAAATTAGAATATCATGCAAAAGTCAATTTAATTCAACTTAAATGGTTAACTAATATTTGAAATAGGAAGCCTTTGCAGGTGTTTTGCATTAATTAGCTAATTAGAGTCTGACACTTTGAGCCTAGAATATTGAACCTTTTCACAATATTCTAATAGTCTGAGATTTAGATTTTGGGGTGTTCATAAGCTGTAAGCCATAATCATCAAAATTATAACAAATAAAGGCTTGAAACATCTCCCTTTGCATGTAATGAGTCTATTTAATATTTTAGTTTCACCTTTTAAGTTTAATGTAACGTTTGCGGAATCGTTTTCGCGGTCAGCGCACAAGATGCGCACTGACACAGCGAAAACCCTCCACAAGCGTATAATTAGGTGAACCCAGGCTAGGTGCAATGCACCAACAGAGGGCAATTCCCACCAGCAGATGGTGCTGTGGAGTGCAGACGAGCACAGCCTCTGCACAGCCACAAATGCCAGATGGGAATTGTACAGATCTAAGACAGTGCGGGGCTGAACAGCCCTTAAAGAGAAGAGCACAGAGATAGACTAAATGTGTGTTCCCCAAACTAGTCGCCACCCAGCGACGGTGAACACACATTCACAGAAACAAAGTATGAACGCGATCGCGAGAGAGGCGATCGCCAGAAGTGACACAAGACTGACCAGAACAGAACACAAGAGTAGCAAAGGCACAGCAAACGACAATGAGAAAATAACGAAAATAACAAACGCTAGCTAAACACGAACACCGCACTCATTCGCAACAGCGAACGCGTTTACAGCGCGATCTCTGCACGTTAAGCGCAACAGAGACAAGCACGCCTAACCACCGACAGACAAACACGAAACAGAGAACGCGAGCGCTTGCTTAACGGTTCCCTCACCGAGCCAACAGCAAGCGTTCGTATCAGACAAGACAGACAAACGGACGGGAAACAGGATAGGAAAGATCCACTCCTCTTTACGCCAGAGCGAGTGCGATCCGGGTACAGGAACAAGAAAGCAGATCAGAAGGATACACAGCCGCTACCGCTAGGGGCTAGTGCGATCCAAGCACGACAGACAGATGAGATAGCAGGGAGCAACCGCTGCTACAGCTATACTCCAAGAACAAAGATCAGAAGGATCCACAGCCGCTACCGCTAGAGGCTAGTGCGATCCAAACACGACAGACAGATGAGGTAGCCGGTAGCAACCGCTGCTCCAGCTTACACTCCAAGAACAAAGATCAGAAGGATCCACAGCCGCTCCTGCTAGAGGCTAGTGCGATCCAAACAAGACAGACAGATTAACAGAAGGGGCTACCAGTAGCGACCGCTGCTTTGGTTAGCGCCCCAGACAGACAGAACGATTTCCTGACAACCACCGTTGGTGACAGGACAATCGCAACAGAGAGGCAATACAGACAAAACAGATAGCAAGCTAACTGCACTAGGGAAGCTGCCTAGTGCAGTCCCAAGGATTACTCTAAGATAACTTTGACAAGAAATAGCATGGCTGACACTCTAGGAGTGTTACAACAAACCCTGAAGGGTGACCAGCAAAGGACTCTGGGAAAACATGGCTTATATAGTGCCAGTCCTCACAGGAGGCAGGTAGGGGATTTGCATAATGAATGTATGCACATTCCTCAACAGCAGAACAGACCAGAAACTTGCAAAGGAAAGACCTGTAACCTTCAGACTAGAGGAATGGTCAAACAGCTGTCTGCCTGTGCAGCCAGCTGAGCGGATCATCACATTTAATTGCTGAAATAAATGGACTTTTGCACAATTTTTTGAGTTTCGCCTGTACAAGTTTCTCAACTCTTTCAATGCTGAATTATAGAATAAAAACATATTTTACTTTGAAAACTCACTTGTAAGTTTTTCTGTCTGTAAATATGTCCATCCATTTCATGACAAATTTTAGGTATTAAAAATGACAAATATTTTGGCTGCTGAACTAAATATACTGTAAATACAAAAACAAAATCCAATTTTTCTTACTGAATATTAATTCCTGTGGGTTCTGATTAAGCCACAAAGTATATTGCCGAATGTATCTGTTAGGATAAAGAGTAGAAATGTTTAGACTTGAAACTCTATACAGTATACACAGAGGAGGCATCTTCTTTAGGGGGTATCCTTGGATGCGTAATCTTACAGAGATAAGAAACATACCAGTAAATCATGCATAAACATAAACTTGCAGTTCTGCAAGTAACTTTTTCTCTTGATCCAAGAGAGATCCCAGTGGGTCATGCTTGGGCATGTAATTTTACTGTTCCAAGAAACAGAGAGAACAGTTTGGTACTCTGGGATTTATATGGTGTATTTTAGATCCAAATAAAATGTAATAAGGCATTCTGGGAATTTAAGTTTTACAGATTCAGTAGAGAGATCATTGGGATACACGCACTGGAGATTGGGAACTGATTTACTAAGACAAAGTTAACTACAACACCAAGTTCTGAGAATTGAACTTTTTATGCAACAAAAACAGCTGAATGTGAGGCATGCATGTGGCCTTCTCTGGCAGCTCAAGAATTTACAACAGGAGTCTTTCCCATGATTGCCTGCCTGCCTGCCTGCAATGCTTGCCTGCTAAAAAAAGTAGAGGACTTAATTTCTTGTTACTTTCTGCCGGGCAAAGGGTTATAAAACATTCCTACAAGATTTTTGAAAAATCAAAACAATGCGACTTCACCTTCCTACAATTGCCTCCTCCCGCTTCCCCACAAAAATGTTAACCTCCTGTCCCCTGAGCAGTACAATGTCTCATGGGCCATAACATCACCAAAAACCCCGCTTTGCAAAGTATCCTTGCTTAGAGCCTCATCTACAACTCAAGTGCCTTGGGGAGTTAGAGGCCGGGTGCACACATAGCAGAAACGCTAGCTTTGCGGAAAACGCTGTGTTTTTGCCTCTAATGACAGTCACTGGGCCACAGGAAAAAATGCATATAATGTGTTTTCTATGCGTTTTCAACGCTGCGTTTTCAAAAACGCTGATTTTGTTGCATATTATGCAGGAATGCTGCCCAACGCACATAATGAAAGTGATTGGAAACGTAATGGTATGCATTTTTCATAAGTTTCCAATGCGTTTTTCCCCAAAATAATTTTTTTAACTATATCTTCGCTTCCTGTTGTCTTCCAAGTGATTCACATACATGGAAATATAAAAACGCATGGAAAACGCATACAAATCGCATATGCATTTTGAACATGCGAACCGCAAATGCATTAAAACACACCCAAATTGCATGAAAAACTATCGCAAACACACCAAAAACGCAGTAAAAATGCAACCTTTCATGCTATGTCATATGTGAACCCAGCCTCAGGGAAATATAATTATTTATGATCCCAACCTATTTACCATAAAGGCAGGGAGCACACTTGACTGTATTCACACGCATTTTCTGCACAGAAAAACTGAGAACTCATGTTAATCAATGGGTTAGTTCACACTTATTGTGTTTTTCTCACGCATTACCTGCTGTGAAAAATCACGCATGTTTTCTTGCATAGAAACACACCTGGGGCTTGATTCACAAAACGGTGCTAACTGTTAGCATGCTGTGAAAAGTGCTTTGCAAGAAATTTTGCGTGATAATGGTTCTCTCACACAAAAATTTGGGTTCACGCATTAACGTGAATTTTTAACTCGTTAACAGTCGCGTTCGCATGAGAAATTCGCATTATCGTGCAAAACCAACCGTTAGCGCGTGAAAAATTTGCATTAACGTGCGAACGCATTTTTTTGCACGCGATAACTGGTTTTTTTCACCCGGTTTTCACATGAAAATGCTCTAAAATGCACGCAAACCCATGCTAACAGCCGTGCTAACAGCGAATCAAGCCCCTGGTGTGCAGAAAACATACGCACCAACCCCCAAAGCCCAATGCAGTAAAACTCTAGTGCACTACTGCTCCCAGTAAGAAATTGTACGTCTGCTCAACCCCCGCAGCAGCAGTCCTATAATTTAGAAGCTTGGAATTCGTCTACAGTGTAGCCAAGCTCCAGTGCACTACTGGAGTGCACTAGTGAGTAGCTAAATTACTGTTCACAATCTCATGTTTGCTGCCACAATTTTTTTCCACTATCTACCAATGCTGTTTGCATGTGCGGAGTTAGAGCGGAGTTAAAGCGTCACCATTGGTGGCAATGAAAAGCTGAAATTTGTGGCTAAAACAGTAAATTTGGGGTGCCTGCTATAAAGCTGAGGCTACATATAGCAGGTTTACCCAAATTTCCTATTATAGTTTATTTATATTCTCAACTATTAACATGGGCACCTATGGTGGAGTCCTAACTTCCCCGGGGCCTCCAGTGCCCAAACTTCCAGCTTCCCACCACAAATCTGTAAATGAAAGGACTTTCCCACATTCCCCTTAAAAGCACATTGTACACTTGTACTTTTTTAAATAGCAACTTGCTCCTTGTACAAAGGCCTGTCAACTGTTTATCTTATTTGACTGCTGTAACTGCTTTTCAGAGACCAGAACAAACCAGAATTTTAACACATTGGGCTTGATTAACTAAGACAAATAGCATGCCTTATCAAAGTTAACACACCTTATCAAAGTTAACACGCCTTATCAGAGTAGCTTAGTAAACACTACGAGCCCGCAGGGGCTCAGGGTAAGACGAGTGGAGCTCTCGTCATTGCCAATTAAGTATGTTACTCTGATAATGCATGTTAACTTTGATAAGGCATGTTATCTCTGATAAGGCATGCTATTTGTCTTAGTGAATCAAGCCCTTTGACTTAAATGGTGTGTGGATTTGAGGATTTCTGTTTAACCAAACTGCTCTTGAATTGAGTACAAACTTACCAGAACATTTCCACTGATTCACACATTACTAGTTGGAAGTTTGCCTGTGTTTTTAAAAAAATATAATTTATGTTAAATTTAAGACATTTGTAAAACTATCATTTGGATCCAAAGGAGCTCAAACTAAGTACACACATGTGAAAACTGCTGCCCATGCTACATTACTACATTACTACAAGTACTACATCTTCTTCTATGAGGAACCCCTATTCTGATGTATAATAAAATCTGACTTGAAGTGTGTGTGTGTTTTGTGTGTGTGTGTGTGTGTGTGTGTGTGTGTGTGTTTTGTGTGTGTGTGTGTGTGTGTTTTGTGTGTGTGTGTGTGTGTGTGTGTGTGTGTTTTGTGTGTGTGTGTGTGCGCGTGTGTGTGTTTTTTGTTTGTGTTTTGTGTGTCTGTGTGTGCGTCTGTGTGCATCGTGAGAGAGAGAGGACAGCTTGTGGACATAAATGACACCTCTGGAGGCCAAGTATATTCTTCTCATACATATAAGTAAAAGGAAATTCCTTTCCTATTTCATTTGTAGAAGTCAGAAATAAATCAGACTAGTATTCCTCCTCCTAATCAGATCTGTCACATTATGAAATGCATTATTTATGTAGATTAGGACGCTTGTGCATGCCTTATTATGTTTTCCAATATATATTTTAGAAAAGGGATGCATAACAAATATAATATGTACAATTACTGTCACACACTGCACATTCCACGTTCACAGTAATAATGATCGCTTCATATTCCAAAATAATTATTTCTGTCCTTCCTGTAATTACAGACATTACACTCATTCACTATGTACAATGTGGCGTTTTGTGATGTATTTCTAGCACAAATTGGTTACTGTTACATTGTGTGTCTTAAAGATTTACTGCCATTGATTTTGGGATTTCAGAATTTCCAGCAATATTGTTGTGCTAACAGTTGGAAATGAATTGCAGTTGATTCAGTAATCCTCTCCTTCATCAAGGTCTTACAGAAAGGTGGATTATGAAAGCCTGCAAAGGGCCCTATTACAGAACATTACGTCCAGTGAGCAAACATAAAAGCCTGGTCTAGACTTTTATACAGTTCTATCCATTGTAAGTGTTCCAGAATATTGTATACTTTAGAATACTGTAATAAATAATCAATATGTATTACTACCTTCGTACAAAAGTATTTCTTTCCAGAGCCTCGCTGTGCAAAATTGTATGGTTAAAATTTATGAAGTGTGTATGATTACATTTTCTGGAATTTAAAAGACCACTATTGCAAAAAAATTAAACATTTTAAATACATATAAATAAAAAGTACATTTCTCCTAGAGTAAAATGTGCTACAAATTACTTTTCTCTTATGTTGCTATCACTTACGGCAGGTAGTAAAAATCTGACCGAACTAAAAGGTTTTGGACTAGCACTTGAGAAAGGGCCTTTGCCCGAAACGTTGTGCTTACCTGTATGCTGTATGACCGCTATGCACAAATAAATATTTTGCTGGAAATTACTCCTTGAAGGGTTGAGTCCTATGTGGATCGTTACTACAGATTGGACTTTGTTTGTGAGGTGTGATGGGCCTCTCACTGCACTGGACTCCCCGTATGATATAGAGCACCCTCTGTGGCCGGCAGGTACGTTTCACGTTGTATTAGGTTTTGGACTAGCCCATCTCCCCATGTGGGATTCTTAGGGGTTTCTTTATTTTCAAAAGCACTTAGTGAATGGCAGTCAATCCAACTGCCAGAATAGTGTGCTAACAGGTAGGAAGGGCAGCCTGCATTTGTATATATCCTTTCCAAAGAGGGATTTTGGAAATAATAAATAAAATACTGAGAATCTCCCATAAAGAGGGGGACTAGTCAAAAAACCTGTTGGTTCTTTCAGATTTCTACTAACTACTGTAAGAGATAGCAACATAAGAGAAAAGTAATGTATAGCTCATTTTACTTCTTATTTGTATGTGTTTACATGTATTTTAAATTTAACAATTTTTCGCGATAGTGGTTCTTTACCCACTTGAGGACTCAGCCTTTACTCCCCCTTAAGGACCAGCGTGTTATTTTATGATCTGTGCTGGGTGGGCTCAGCAGCCCCCAACACAGATCAGGTTGCAGGCAGAGCGATCAGATCGCTCCCTTTTTTCCCCCCTATGGGGATGATGTGCAGGGGGGATCTGATCGCTCCTACCTGCCTGGGTGTTGTGGGGGGGAGGGCACCTCAAAGCACCCTCCATGGCAAAATTCCCCCCCCCCTCTCCTCCCTCTCACCCCTGGTGATCGGGGCTGCACAGGACGCTATCCGTCCTGCGCAGCCTGTGACAGGCTATTCTCTGTCACATGGTGGCGATCCCCGGCCGCTGATTGGCCGGGGATCGCCGATCTGCCTTACGATCAATGTAAACAAAGGAGACAAACGTCTTCTGCGTTTACATTTAGTCTGCGAGCCGCGATCAGTGGCTCGCAGGCTATTCACGGAGACCCGCTCCGTGATCTAACAGGAAACGGCCGCTCACGCGAGCTGCCTTTCCTGATTAATTAGGGAGGCACCTGGCGACGCAGATGTGCGTCGCTGGTCCTCCAGCTACCCCTTTGCCGCCGCACGGTATGAGTGTGCGGTCGGCAAGTGGTTAATGCAGCTTCATGTGTCTGCTACTGTAGGCAGTATAGCTTTGCTGTTGAACATCTCCATGCAGTTATATATATTATCATAGTATCAAGAGGGTAAGACATGTAGGAGCTTTGGAGGTCATGCTGTTTTTTTTTTTTTTCTATGTATAGTTACAAAAAATATCAGATCCACTTTGCATTATCAATAAACAGCTGCTGTACCATGCTTCAGCGACAGAGAAAAAAAAGCTTTATTTATTACTTGGTGAAAGATGAAATGCACATTTTGAAAACATATTAATTTAACAACATAATTAGGCATTCAATGAACACAAAAGTTTGTTCATAGCTGTTAAATTTGGAGACCAAGTTAATACAGCAAATTCATAGGAAAGGCACAAAAACAGGTGTTACCGGCACCAACGAAGCTTGCTGATTCTTCCCACAAGCATTAACAACAAGCCTATTTTGGAGAACTTTTTAAAGCAGATTGTAGGACAAAATAGATATTCAGATGTTATAGGCAGTAAGTAATACAGTGATGGGGTGTGTGTGTGTGTGTGTGTGTGTGTGTGTGTGTGTGTGTGTGTGTGTGTGTGTGTGTGTGTGTGTGTGTGTGTGTGTGTGTGTGTGTGTGTGTGTGTGTGTGTGTGTGTGTGTGTGTGTGTGTGTGTGTATTTATTTTAGGACTCCTCAGGTTTTAATTTAAGACTATTACTAAGTTTACCCTACAATAAACCATACACTAACCTCATTTCTACACAAACCTTGACCTTTCTCTCGCATTAAAATGTCCATTTAGAGTAACCCACTTATTTTGTGTCACCTGACAGATTTTACAGAACTGGGGATCAACGGTGGTCCCTACACTCCTTGGTATCGAAACCATAGTTGATAGTTATCTTAAGAAGGAACTCATCTTTTAAAATAAATTCCATTAGGTATAATTGATTATCAGAGTAGCCCTTGTGATCTTATATTCCAATCTCTATTACCTGACACCAATAAACTTAGACGAGCATATAACCAATGCCAATCCTTTAACCCCAATAGGAGGAACATTGGTGTTTCTCTCACAGTTATTATCTGATGTAATTTTCTTTTCCTACCAAGATCTCTAGGTCAGTTTATATTTTCTTGTTTCTTTTTTCTTGTTGTTCTTCACTCTTTACCTACTAAACCCATGTTTGTGTGAACAGGACGGCTCCATAGGGTACTTCTAAGTACTTAAGTGTTAATGGTCAGTGGCCCTTCTTCTGCTTTTGGGTTTCTATATACTTGTAGGAGGACTTTCATCCAGGACCTCTACAGGAAGTTAGCTTGTTGCCCCTGTACAGGCTTGTGCTCATCTACACTTTTTCAAAATTCTAATAAGTTTGGAAGTTATTTTGTTTTCTTTGTCCTTTTTCCTATTTCTACTTTTTTTTCAATCCTTTTTGGAATGGAGCGGTGCTGCTGGACAGTCTTTATTTTCAACACACTTCAAAACTACTGTTCAGTTTATACATTTAGATCCATGTCAAATCATACAGTATCAATACTATTTATACTGTACGTATCGTTGTCATCTCATTTGTACTTTATCTTTATATTTTAAATTTCAATAAATATTACTTTGAAGAAGAAAATGTCCATTTAAAGTATTTTTTTCAATACAGTGTCAAAGATAAAGCAACCTATGTTGATTTGACAGCTGTGAAGCTGTAGCCTTGAAGAGACCTATAACATTTCTTTCAGTGGTAGTGGTTCTGTGACCATTTTCTTCTATTTTGCAGTACAGGTACATAAATACTAAATAAAAATTCTAAGGAAAAAAAGATGTAAAGAATAAAATGTTTAAAAACAAATCATATAATCCTCCTTACATACCTTAAAGGAAACCAGAGATGGTTTCCTAGTAGTGTTGGGCGAACAGTGTTCGCCACTGTTCGGGTTCTGCAGAACATCACCCTGTTCGGGTGATGTTCGAGTTCGGCCGAACACCTGATGGTGTTCGGCCAAACTGTTCGGGTTCGCCCGAACTGCTCAATGCCCGGCCGAACAGGGCCCCTGTTCGGCCGAACAGGGCCCTGTTCAGCCGAATACGGCCCCCCTATGGGGTCGCAGGCATAAGGGGGGAGCATGCCCCGATCGCGGGGGGGGGTCGGAAATTCCCCCCACCCCCTCCGCTAGCGCTCCCCCCTCTGCCCGCTTCCCCATAAAAAAGTTTGCGTAAAGTTAAATAGTACCGGTGGTGGCTGCTGCAGTGGCTGGCTGGCAGTGGTGTGAGTGAGGAGGAGGAGTCCGAGTAGGACGCGTTGAGGCCGGGCAGCGGTCGGTTCAGCGGTAGTACCCTTGTGGTACTTCCGCCCTTTCTCTGACCTCACGTCCTCTACGTGATGACGCATACGAGGGTACGCGTGACGCGTACCCTCGTATGCGTCATCACGTAGAGGACGTGAGGTCAGAGAAAGGGCGGAAGTACCACAAGGGTACTACCGCTGAACCGCCCGCTGCCCGGCCTCAACGCGTCCTACTCGGACTCCTCCTCCTAGTCCTCACTCACACCACTGCCAGCCAGCCACTGCAGCAGCCACCACCGGTACTATTTAACTTTACGCAAACTTTTTTATGGGGAAGCGGGCAGAGGGGGGAGCGCTAGCGGAGGGGGTGGGGGGAATTTACGACCCCCCCCCCCGCGATCGGGGCATGCTCCCCCTTATGGCTGCGACCCCATAGGGGGGCCGTATTGCGGCATGTTCGGGTCCCCATTGACTTGCATTGAGTTTGGGGTTCGGGCCGAACATGCCGAACATCTGGCCCATGTTCGGCCTGTTCGGCCCGAACCCGCACATCCAGGTGTTCGCCCAACACTATTTCCTAGTGCTAATTTATACTTACCTGGGGCTTCCTCCTGCCCCATAAGTACCGTGGCCTCCCTCACCATCCTCCTTGACCCCTCCATAAAGCTGCTATTCCTCCCGGTAATCCGGGCACTCGTGGCATTCTGTGCATGTGCAGCTCGTCCCGATGTTCACCCCTCTTCATACTTCCGTCCCCTGGAGCATTCAATGCCTGCGCAGTAGTACTGCACAGGCGCAGAACGCTCCAGGGGATGAGGGTGTGGTGGGGGCGTGACTGACTGGCAGTGACTGACCGGATTACTGGGAGTCGTACCACCCGAATGGAGGGGCAGAAGAGGACTGCGAGGGAAGCCACAAGGTAAGAATAAATTAGTGCTAGCGTACCATCTCTGGTACACTTTAACAACCTCTTAACCAGCCATGAAGGTCAGATGGCCAGCTCAGAAGTCAAGTACCAGGAAATACAGGGGTTCAACCCTGGTAAATACCAACCAACATAGCTTTTAACGCTGAAAAGGAGGAATTCAGGCGTGGGGGATAGGGACGCTAATCCTTCCCTACTTTTTTCAGGCATTCTAGTTAATGTTATGGACAAGAAGCTCATTCTTATTTTAAGTGCACAGGGGGAGGTGGAACTAATACAATAAAAAGGTTTATATATGAATTTTTGTAAAGAGAGGGCAGCACAGTGGCGTAGTGGTTAGCTCTCTCGCCTTGCAGCGCTGGGTCCCTGGTTCGAATCCCAGCCAGGGCACTATCTGCAAAGAGTTTGTATGTTTTCTCCGTGTCTGCATGGGTTTCCTCCGGGCACTCCGGTTTCCTCCCACATTCCAAAAACATACGGATAAGTTAATTGGCTCCCCCTAAAATTGGCCCTAGACTACAGTACTTACAGTACATAATATAGACATGTGGCAATGGTAGGGATTAGATTGTGAGATCCTTTGAGGGACAGTTAGTGACAAGATATATATATATATATATATATATATATATATATATATATATATATATATATATACACACTGTACAGCGCTGCGTAATATGTCGGCGCTATATAAATACTAAATAATAATAACATCCTGTACAATGCAGAACTTTCAGTGGCTATTGTGCAGTATATGCTATTCAGTGCGGGAAACTCTTCTAGTTTTAACTGTGGCCAAGATGCAGTTAGTACATTCTAATATGTTCATCACAGTGTATTGCAGATTTGCATTTGTAAATTTGCACACATCAGTTTTTGGATCTTGCACCTTTACTTAAAGAAGATCAAGGCTGTAAAAATGCATGGAAGAGCCCTTAATGTAAAATCTGTTCTGAAAGGATTGGTGGGTGTCAGAATTAGTAACTCACATGCTCAGACATAAATCATCACATGTCTAATACTCTGACCCCTCAGCTACCAGAAGTATCTCCAAAGCTCAGTGGCCACCCCCACCCATGTTGCAGAGGCCTGCCCCCAGCTCGTCAGCCACATATTAGGCTGTGACCCACTAGCTGGCTGCAAATATCAAAGCAGATGGCGTGGTCACGGAACTTTGGAGTTACTTTGCAAAAACCCGCCACAGCATTGTTATTGAGGGGGCGGAGTTTCATAAATATAATGATTTACAGGTAAGCAGGGGAATCATTAATACTGACACCTGCCGATCCTTTCAGAACTTTCACAGACTTTACATTAAGGGCTCTTCAAATTAAATTTTTGGTATTCTTTCAGCAAATCAACTATTTTTTTAATGTCATCTACTTTATATGGCACGCCCCTAAAAAGTTGTGTATGTGTATTTGTAGGTGTGCTTTGATCAACTGCTAGTGAGGAGAGAAGAAGTAAATTGAATTAAAAATAAATAAATGTAGACCTAAAAGACTAATGCTTTATGTACAACCTTTTAAAGATGGAGTTCCTTCAGGGCTCAGTAAAAATGATTTGACACTGCACAAGCTCGGTGTATTCTCTGTACAGAGAACAAAAGCAAACACTCAATTAATGCAGGTAAACAGAAGCCAGAAGTAATGGTTTTGCAAATTTGTTGAATTAATTTTGCAGAAGAGAATTATTGCAGTAGCAGTAGAATCACCACCAAAGTTACAGGGTCATATTTGAGAAAATTGTGCATTAGGAAGAAAATAGGAGCCCATACAGGCATCAGAAATCAGAATTGAATATTATGCACTATGTACAAGTCACTTCTACTTTTGGGGATTGCTACATTAACAAATAAATATTCAACAGGCTTCTTACTTTGGCAGATCACACGATGCTTTTGCTGTTGAAAAGGAATCAATTATTTTTTACTGTTCTGAATGATAAATGCTTTTTGCTAAGAGGTGGCACAAGCATATTTTGCATGTGAAATCTTACAGGAAATGTACCCGGTGTGTTCTATATATTAAAGCACTGATGTGTCATAATGGCCAGACCTTACTCTAAAGGTGCAACCAACAAATAATTTAAAAATGCAATAATCATCTATTAAAATGGAGAATAAAATTCTAAGCTGCAAATCCTTGTGTAAAAAATAATATAAAATGTCTGTTGAATTATGATTTAGAATTCCCCAAAGGCTTTTTTTGTTAGTTCTTCTCTGCAAACTAAAAGAATGACAACAATTTTACAAGTTGGGCACAAAACTATTGTTTCACACTAAATTAATGCAAAACTTTGTTCATGGCTGTTATTTATTTATGTATTTATGTTTTCAATCTAGAAATAAAGTGAAGGCTGAAAAATTGTTTAATGTGTACCTAAACTGACATGTCATATGATCAGGTAAACATGGATACACATAGCAGCAAGCCTATTTAGATCTTGTCTATGGTCAATGTATTTTTTTCATTGCTAGGGTTGATAAATATATTGCTTTATGTATGCAAATTAAGAAGTTGAACTGCAGTGAAATACAAAACAGCAGTTCACCTAGAAGATACATAGAAATCAAACCACTTTTTTTTGGCTAAGAAAACAATCCTGCTAAGAGAAGAGTGCTGGTAATGGTAAACTCAAAAATTTGGGAGCTGAATGTACCACTGATATGAATGCTCTGTCCATGTCAGAGAAAAAAATAAAACCCCTCAAAATGAGACTGAAGTGACATGAGACATGATGAGATAAACATGTACATATATGATACTAGCCCTTTTGAGACATTATGTATTTTCCAGTACAGGAAGAGTTAAAATACTTGAGTTGTTATCTATGCAAAAGAGCTTCTCTGAGCTTGTTGACTAAATTAGTTGAAGTCAGTCCTGTTTTCTGAAGAGCTTAAACAGCCAAGACACTTGTGAGAGACTTGAGATGAGGTTTTACTGCAGGAAAGTGTCAAACGGTCATTACTTCTGTTTTGTTTTACAGCTTAAAAAGCAGTGTGGATTCTAAACTGCAATTGTGACAGTTTGATGCAATATAATACATAAAGCTCAGTATCTGAAAATAAAAATATGAGACTCTTTTTTTGCTACTAATGTTCTATTTATTATCCATACTACATATACAATTCATTATCTCATAAGTTTATTTTCGCTTCGGGTTCACTTTAAGTGAAAATAGGAACACCAGGAATGTACTGCTTACACTACTTATACAATTAATTAACCACTTCACCCCCAAGGGTTTTTACCCTAACGGACCAGAGCAATGTTCACCTGTCAGCCCTCCTACCTTTTATTCGCCAATAACTTTATCACTACTTGTCACAACAAAACAATCTATACCTTGTTTTTTTCACCACCAATTAGGTTTTCTTTGGGTGGTACAATATGCTAAGAATTATTTTATTCTAAATGCATTTTAACAGGAATAATAAGGAAAAAATGGAAAAAATTCCATATTTCTAAGTTTTTGGCCATTACAGTTTTAAAATAAAATGTGCTATTGTGAACAAAACCCACATATTTTATTTGCCCATTTGTCCCGGTTATTACAATATTTAAATTATGTCCCGAGTACAATGTATGGCAACAATGTTTTATTTGGAAATAAAGGTGCATTTTTCAGTTTTGTATACGTCGCTAACTACAACCCCATGTATGCAAATATAACAGTCATATACCCTCATGCCATACATAGTAGAAAACTGGAATCCCTAACATAACTATTTTATGTATTTTTTTTTATTCTGTCTTTTTTTTTTTACAATTATTTTTATTTTGGTAACTATGGGGGGAGGGTGTTCAGGGAGGGGGGAAGCAGGTATTAATTTATTTTTTGAAATGTGTGTTTTTTATGTTTGTATGTGAGACAGACAAGGTGTTGTAAGAGCAAAGCTCATTGGCTTTTCATTGAAGTTATGATCTTTGCTTATGGGCACTTTGATTAGTTCAGGGAAGAATTCTTCCCTTTCCCCAATAAAGGCTCTGCAGGTTCCGATGGTAAGCGTGGCAGGGGGTCCCAATCATGAATGGCAGGGGCGGCGGGGGGCTACGTTTTAAAACATCCTGTGGTCTGTTAACAGGGATCAATAGGACGTTTTAAAATGGCGTGCGGTCGGATAGTGGTTAACGCCTTTGTTTATTTTCAGTTCAAGTTTGCTTTAAGCACAATAATGTTATATTTATTATCACCACAATGTAACCACAATGTAAGTAATTGTGGGGTAGAGGTTTGAAGAGGTGACCTCTGATGCTACAGTAAAGAAAGGCACCAATAAAATAGTTGTTTTTTCCAGTCTTGGAAATCTTATTAATGAACCTGAGCATGCCATGAATTAAGTATCTTGCAGCACTTCACTCATTGTATCAGTACTGGGCAACTTCATAGGGTGTACAACTAAGAAAGGCATGTGTTAACCATTTAACGACCAGCTGACACCGATAGGCGGCGGCTGGTCGTTTGTGGTTTTATGGCCGTTCCATGTCAGTTCACGGAGGGTGTCTCCGTGAACTGCTTGCGAGCCTCCGATTGCGGCTCGCAGGCTAATTGTAAACACGCAGGGAAGAAATCTATAAATCCGTAAAGGAGATCAGCGATCCCCGGCCTCTGATTGGCTGGGGATCTTCGCCGTGTGATAGGCTGAAGCCTATCAGAGGCAGCGCAGGACGCATCGGCATCCTGTGCCACCCAGGGAGCAAGAGGTAGGGAGGGAAGGAGAGAGAGGGAGGGAGGAATCGCGCTGTGGAGGGGGGCTTTGAGGAGCCTCCCCCACCCCCCGCTCGGCCACACGGGGCAGCAGCGATTTGACCCCCCAGCAGGTCATCCCCCTAGTGGGGAAAAAAGGGGGGAAGTCTGATCTCCCTGCCATTTACATGATCTGTGCTGCGGGCTGGAGAGCCCAAGTGGTTAATTTGGATGCTGGAAGAAGCCAATATTAGAATATTGGGAACACTACCAATATTCTACTATCAAATCCTCTAACATTCAATTATGAGTAACATTACTTCTGCTACTATCACCTCTACTACCCTACACTCACATTAACCCTCCACTGCCTATGCCTAACGCTAAACCCCTCATGCCTAGCTCTATAGTATGGCCAAACTCGTGTGTATGTCCGCTGCAAACTCTTGTACCTATGGTGCTGGATTCTCACTTTCATCCAGTAGCTGGAATTCGGCTATACTATAACTGAACTCCATCACCCAAATTACCCCTTCGATGCCACCACGGTTCCAAAGCTACATTAACCACAAGGCAACTTAGGCAGGTGCCTAGAGCCTGGAGAGACACTAGCCCCCACCAAATCTTACAAAAAAGCCAGATGGCCCCAAAGTGGGTATGATAGCAATAGCCATAGCAACTGCTATGGTGCCCTGGAGAAGAGGGGACCCAGGTGGTATTTGACATGTTCACTTTGTTTCTCCACTCTCTGACTTTTTTCAGTGCTTAATCCTCATTTACATGCACAGTGTACCTTGCAAGGATATTTAAATTGCCCAGTCACCTTGTACCCATCTGGTAGGGGCAGGTGGCATCACTCAAGAGTGCATAGATCTAATGGCCCCATTAAAAAATGCTATGGGGCCCATAGCCTCTAGCTATGTCACTGAAGTGGGTACTTTCCTAGGGCTACATTACCCCATAATCTATTTCTGCATGGCACCCATAGTGCACATTGAAACCTAAGGTGGCACTCAAAGTACCAGATGTTAGGTGCTTCCCAGGAACAGCTGACAGTTCATAAATGTGCCAGAGCTACTCACTTATAAAGATCTGTGCTTTGTGACCAATCCTAACCCCTTATATTAATGTTGTCAGGCAGGGTGCTGATATGCTGAGCACTAAGTTATACATCAGGGGAGCTGTATGAAGAGTTATTTTTATAGGACTAAAAGTTCATAATTGCCTGGGTAACTCAGAATTTTTGTATCAAGAACTAACTGAATGCTACGCTGTTGATATCCAAATGCTTTCAGGTAGCATTCATTAAAATGATTGGCATGCCAAATGATCATGCTATCAGTTTATCAGCAGCATCCTTATTCTATTTACTGCCTAGATTAAAATTCCACATTGGTTAGCAATCAATACAAAACAGATGAAAGAATTTTTTTGAAAAAAAGAAAAGATTAATGCTGTAAGCCAATCTTGAGGGTCACATTTTACATGACTTTCCAGCGCGTATAATCCCTTGGCTCTTTGTTAATATATTGTGCATAGGCAAGAATCGGCACTCTTTCCTAGAGAGTACACTTACAAGGAAGTTAAAATTAGATCCTTTCACTTCAACAACAAACCATAAACTTTAAAACTTGAAAGAAGTAGTTGCTGTATTATGAGTGGCTCAAGACTGTCATGAACGTCTGTGAAACGTGCAAAGCTTGACAGCCCGGAATATGTTCTGGATGTGTTACTTGATCCATGTTTCAAGGGAAATTGAAGCCACAGGTTGAGGACACAGATCAGTAGAGCTCCCATGAATATAGATTATCTATTGTCATTCAGTCACTCAATCATTTGGGAACAGAATGTCTAATTCAGACTTCACTGCGTTTTCATCAGCCGAAACATCATTTATACTGCATGTACCCCACATTATGTGCTCTGTACAGCTCCGTGAGTGACACTTCACACATTTTCACACATTTAAAACTAGATTCTGAAGCCAATAAAACTAAGACTATAACTCATTATATTCCATATGAATTTAAAGATGATAATGAAGGCATCTAGCATCCATTTGTTGTAAAAAGAGAAAAATGAAGCCTGCTGTTGCTGTCTGCTTTTAAAAATATTGTCTACATGGCACTGAAGCTGATCTCTTGGCATCAGATATCGTTTTCAGAGCTAATGGTGCCAGGGACACAGACAGGTGCTGCATAGTTGCAGGAAAGCAGCTCAGACAGCTCAGCATTTCCTGAATTTCAAAGACAGCATACCTCAGCCACATCAGGTACAAAGGAGATGGATTGGTCAGGCATTCAGCTTGTCATTAAAACACAGATTGCTCTTGCAATGCCATAGACAAAGAAAACAATGCACATGAGAGTGATCAGAGTCCTGTTTTAACGCCTGTTGTAGTATTCAATCCAATGTAAGCTTACTGTGTAGGTCAGGGGTGCCCATTAGGTAGATCACGAAGGCCTTCATGGTAGATCTCGACCCCACTACATTTTCCATTCTGTATATACAAGTGTGCTCCTAAAATTGTACATAGGTAGATCACTTTGACGAAAAAGTGTGGGCACCTCTGGTGTAGGTGAACTAAGATCATTTAAAGACAACCCAAGGTGGGAGTGCTTGGCTGCCATATTTATTTCTTTTTAAAGTGGAGCTGCCATCTATATTATCTCATGAAAAAAAACACATATATAAGTAGATAAAAACTTGCTATACATACATAACATACCGGTATGTATTGCACTGTCCACATTTTGATTTTAGTGATTTTTCTATAGAATAAAAGAGAAAATCCTTCTTAGGATTTCCTAAGTTGTCTGTGTTTATCTTGAAGCCAATCCTGACATAATAGGCCTTGTTTCCATCTGTGAGCTTCTATCCGCTTCTGTGCGCTTTTTATCAGCACATCAATATTACAGATTGATACATGTTGCTGAAAAGCGGACAGAAGCGCACAGATGGAAACAAGGCCTTACTCTGTCTGTGTATCATTGCCCGCCCTCCTCCCAGTCCTCAGACACTTCCACCCAGGTCTGCAGTAGAAAGTGCATTGAGAAATATTCAGAGAGGAACAGAGGTGTGGGAGGGGAAAACAGGAGGGAAAGAGGCTTCAGCCAATCAGGCTGCATTAGTTATGTAAAGAAGAAAAAAAGAAAACCCAGCATGCCCTGCAACTTCCTTTGTGTGGCAGATGTACCAAATAAGAGCCAGAGAAACTGGGGTGGGAATGTTTTTTTATGGAGAAGAAAAATAAGAGTGATTTTTAACTTTTGGATTGCCTGGTTAGCATCCTTATTACTTGTTTACCAGATAAAAATAGAGACTTTATTTTATGTTACTCTTTAAAGGACATCCGAGGTGAAAATAAACTGATGAAAACCATTGTATCTATCCTGCTTCTCCTAAAAATGACTTTTTTTTAGATATCCCACAGTTTTATTTTATATTTAAATCTAGTTTTTAAGTTTTTACTGTTTTTTTGTCTCTGCTCAACGACACCTTCATTGAAGTATGGAGCATCTCTTTACCTGTTGCATAACTTTGCATGCAGACTTAAATAAACTGTGTCATAAGTTGCATCATCTATTACCTGTTGCATAATACTGCATGCAAACCTGCTGGAACTATTTCATAACCCGGATCAATCATTACCTGTTTAATAACTTTGCATGAAGACTTGTCTGAACTGCATCATACCTGGTTTACTCATTACCTGAACTTTGCCTGTGGATTGCTTTATCCAGCTCTTGTTACTGGACAATCTGCAATCAATATCTCTGCTACTACTGACACACAATGCTGATTGCTTCATTCCTCTGAATCCAGGTAATAACCCTGTGTGATACTGCTGAACTGTTGAACTGTATTACTAGCCTCATTAGGGCTTTAACAGGTTACTCCTCTTTATATCATTTTGTATGCCTTGCACGTTAAGACCTGGGGTTAACCGTAGTCAGGAGACAAGTAACGTGTCCTGTTCACACGGGGGCTTGTCTATAGGTGAGGACGTGGGCCAGGCTCAGTGCTGCGGTAATAGATTGGGGCATAGAGACTGAGTGTGAACATAACCTGTCAAGATTTACAGCAAATTACTTGGCTGTCCTGCTGGTCTTTTGTCTTCAAAACTTTTAGCCATAGACCTTGAACAAACATGCAGATCAGCTACTCTGACTGAAGCCTGACTGGATTAGCCGCATGCTTTTTTCAGGATTGCAACATAGACACTACTGATGCCCGGACAGAGATCAACAGGACTGCTAGGCAACTGGCAGTCTACATATCACTCTCACCTTGGGTTCACATTCAGTCTTCATAGACATTTTCCCTTTGTTGTACCTTATTATATTTCACACAATCTCTTTTACTGGCCCACAGGCCTAACAAAATGCACAACACACATAAAAATCCTGTTGTGTTCAGTAATCATGGATGAAGAATAACTGGAACACAGTTTATTTACAAACTACAGCAGCTCTCTCAATTAAGCAGTATTTTCATCTACAGTATGTCTCCGGCATGCATCAACAGGAACCAACAACACACAGCAGTACTTGATCATCTTTTCAGGAATGCAAGTGGCAGATATGAACGAATACCTCTTTTTCCCTCCTGCTACAAAAGCTTCTTTACGCAAATGTCAAGTATGCTAATATTCAATTATAACACAAAGCAATACTATGCAAGTTAAGGTACATACACACGTCAGATTTTTCAAAACGACCAGTCATTTGGACGTCTATATGACTGGTCATTTGGACGTCAAATCAGGCGTGTGTACAAATGATCGTTCAGCTGATAAGACTGGATTTGACCGATCTGCCAAGGAGATCCATCAAAACCAGCATTATCAGCTGAACGACCATTTGTACATACGCCTGATTTGACGTCCAAACGACCGGTCTAAACGACCGGTCATTTGGAAAAATCAGTGTGTGTACGAACCTTTAACTACATCACAAAGTCCTTTGTCCACACAGGTGGTTTTCTGACTCTTTGAGTATGTCTGGTTAGTTCTGTTTCCTGTTCTCAAGTTTGGTCATCATTAGTCGCAATATGACCATGTTATTCATCAAATGAAATATCAAAGAAGTCCGGCCTAACAGGTGCAGCATGACTGACTTTTTGTGCAGATAGTCATCGCTGACAATTATCGCATGTGTGTACATAGCTTAACTACTTGTTGTTCCCGTGGCAGTATATCTATGCCCCTCAGGATTTTATCTTAAGTCCCAGGGGCATAGATATAAGCCTGCCACTGCGATCGTCCACCACACACCCTTGCACCTTCTCATTGCCACCCATTAGTACACTAATCAGTGAATGGGAACACAGATCAAATTGCCTGTGATCATAGTTACATAGTTACATAGTTATTTGTGTTGAAAAAAGACATACGTCCATCGAGTTTAACCAGAGAACAAAGTACAACACCAGCCTGCTCCCTCACATATCCCTGTTGATCCAGAGGAAGGCGAAAAACCCTTACAAGGCATTGTCCAATTAGCCCCAAAAGGGAAAAAAATTCCTTCCCGACTCCAGATGGCAATCAGATAAAATCCCTGGATCAACATCATTAGGCATTACCTAGTAATTGTAGCCATGGATGTCTTTCAATGCAAGGAAAGCATTTAAGCCCCCTTTAAATGCATTCCACATCTTAATCATTCTTACTGTAAAGAACCCTTTCCTAAATAAATGGCTAAAACGTTTTTCCTCCATGCGCAGATCATGTCCTCTAGTCCTTTGAGAAGGCCTAGGGACAAAAAGCTCATCCGCCAAGCATTTATATTGCCCTCTGATGTGTTTATACATGTTAATTAGATCCTCTCTAAGGCATCTTTTCTCTAGACTAAATAAACCCAGTTTATCTAATTTTTCTAGGTAAGTGAGATCTTCCATCCCACGTATCAATTTTGATTCTGCACCTGCTCTAAAATGCAATATGTCCCTAGCTTCCTGAGAGTTGATGATTCTGCACAATGTTGTATCATCTGCAAAAATAGCAACATTGCTCACTACTGAATCTACTAGGTCATTAATAAATAAATTGAAGAGCACTGGACCCAGTACAGACCCCTGTGGGACCCCACTGCTAACAGTCTCCCATTTTGAGTATGATCCATTGACCACAACTCTTTGTTTTCTGTCCATTAGCCAGTTCTCTATCCATGCACACAGACTCTTCCCCAGTCCTTGCATCCTCAATTTTTGCACCAGACTTTTGTGGGTAACAGTGTTGAAGGCCTTTGCAAAATCCAAGTATATCACATCTACAGCCTTCCCAATATCCACATTAGTGTTCACTACCTCATAAAAGCTGAGCATGTTAGTCAAACAGGACCTGTCTTTAGTAAACCCATGTTGATGCTGAGAAATAAGATTGTTTTCTACAATGAAGTCATGTATAGTATCTCTTAGTAACCCCTCAAATAGTTTGCATACAACTGATGTTAAGCTTACAGGTCTATAATTTCCAGGATCTGATTTTTTGCCCTTCTTAAATAATGGGAAAACGTGGGCTGTACGCCAATCTACTGGGACTCTGCCAGTTGAAAGAGAGTCACAAAAGATAAGATAAAGGGGTTTATCTATAACTGAACTTAAAGCGGATCCGAGATGAAAAACAAACTATAACAAGTAACTTGTCTATATATCTTATCTAAAGTTTAGATAGTTTACACAGCAAATCTAGCTGCAAACAGATTTGATAGAAAATTATTATTTCTTCCTGTGATACAATGACAGCAGCCATGTTGTTTGTAAACATTACACAGAGGCAGGCTTATCTGCACCATCAGCACTCAGACTGTGAAAAAAACCTAATCCCCCCTCCACCCTCCTCCCCTCTGCCTCTGAAATCAATGGCTAGTAACACCTCCACCTTCCCCTGCCCAGACTGAGCTCACCTGAGCCCTTGCTACTTGCCAAGGCTCTCTGAAAATCTGTGGGTGTGGTTTATTTACTTTATAGGGAATTAGAGTATTAAAACAAAAACAAAAAAGTATTTGGCTTGAGGAATGCCCTATAAACAATAGGAAAGGAACACAATTATGCAATGAGTAAAAGTTCACCTCGGATCCACTTTAATTCCCTTAGGACCCAAGGATGCATGCCATCTGGGCCAGGTGCCTTGTCTATTTTTAATTTATGTAGTCTTGCCTTCACTTCTTCCTGCGTTAAGTATTTAATATTACAGTTGGGAGATTGAGACTCTTCTGCCTCTGTAATTTGCAACAGTGATGTTTCCCTTGTGAAGACAGAAGCAAAGGAAGCATTTAATAACTCCGCCTTACCTTGGTCATCCACCATTGAATTCCCCCCCTCATCCTTTAGGAGTCCAATACAGTCAACTTTCTTTTTTTAGAGTTGATGTACTTTTAAAACTTTTTTGGGTTAGATATGATATCCCTAGCGATTTGATTTTTAGCTTCAATCTTTGCCAGCCTAATTTCTTTTTTACAATTTTTTATTGCACTCCTAATTGTTCAATGCAGCCTCGGTCCCCTCCTGTTTTAGGATCTTATAGGCATTCTTTTTCCACTTCATTTTATCTCTAACCTTTATATTCATCCATAGAGGCCTTTTTTTATTCCTAGATATTTTGTTTCCATATGGTATATAGATACTACAATATTGATTGAGAGTAAGTTTAAAAGCTTGCCATTTCCCTTCAGTGTCCTCCCCTTATAGTACATTATCCCAGTTCACCAAACTTAGTGCCTGCCTGAGTTGATTGAACTTTGCTTTTCTAAAATTTATAGTTTTAGTGGTCCCCGCGGCGTATCAGTCACTAGATCAAACGTTATCATGTTGTGATCACTATTTCCTAAATGTTCTTGAACCTGCACATTTGATACATTACCTGGTCTATTAGAAATGATCAGATCCAGCAATTCATTCCCCCTAGTTGGTTCCGTTACCATTTGAGTCAAGTAATTGTCCTGTAGTGATGCCAGAAATCTGCTGCTTTTTCCAGAATGGGTAGCCTCAATACTCCAGACTGGAAAGTTGAAGTCACCCATAACTATGACCACATTTTTACTTGCAGCTTTTTCAATCTGCTGTAGTAATTGCAGTTCTGCAGCTTCAGGACTATGTGGTGGCCTGTAGCATACTCCAATAAGCAATTGGCAACCTTTATTTTCACTATAAATATTTACCCAAACGGACTGCACATCTTCACAATCTTCCTCCATCTCATTTTACAGGACAGCTGTAAAATAATTCTTAACAAAGAGACAAACCCCTCCACCCTTTTTCCCTGTTCTATCCTTCCTAAACACATTGTATCCCTCTAAATTTTCTATCCAGTCATGGCTTTCATCCATCCATGTCTCGGTTATTCCCACAATGTCATAGCCTTTGTCAATCAGAATAAACTCTAGTTTGTCTATTTTATTTGTAAGGCTCTTAGCATTGGTTACATGCACTTCATATTTTTAACATCACATCAATATTGTAGAAATGTACTGGCCAGTTGTTTCTAAGGGTATGCAAATAAATTTGTTATTACTTTAATCGACAGCATCGTGTCTGTTTTGGGTTGCTTGGTCCACCACCGCCTTCCGAATATTTTTAACAATTTGAGCGAATGTTATCCTTTTGGCGCCTCTGTACATTTCTACAATATAAGAAGTCCACCCCTGGTGGAGGGGTGATACATCCTCTTTTTCTCCTACCCACAGAGGGCGACATCTTAGTCCTGAGTGGGGACAGGCCTAAACTCCTCACCTGCCTCAACAGTAGTTGCCTTAGGGGTAACCCGGGTTTGTAAGTATAAATACTTACGATACATATTTCTCCTCTTTTCCAATACATACTACACTATATTGGGCTCTCGCTTTTCTGTTTTAAATGCCTGTGATTAATGATCGCCAGAATCAATTAGATGCCGGTGGTCACTGACAAAAGTGGAAATAAAATATACACACACCACTTCCTTAGCACTGTCCACAGTACACAGGAGGCATAAAGTGGGAGGAGGGACATCTAGTGGCCAACTAGTTAAATTACACCTACATACATCAAATTAAATAAAATACATAAAATGCCACATTAATTATTTCCTTACCTCCCCTACTCCTCCATAGTTACAAAAGTAAAACACTTGTATATAAAAAATTGACATAAAAAACATAAATAGTTACCTTAGGGTCTCAACTTTTTTATATAAAGGTCATAAGGTATATTACTGTTACGTTTGCAAATAAGGGCTTGTAATTGGAGACGGGCGCAAAGAAAAAAATACACCTTTATTTCCAAATAAAATATTGTCACCATACATTGTACTAGGGACATATTTTAAATGTTTAATGACATTTTCCGTTTTTTATGTATTATTCCCGTCAAAATGCAGTTAGAATAAAAAAATTCTTAGCAAAATGTATGACCAAAAAAAGCCTAATTGGTGGCGAAAAAAAACAAGATAAAAATAATTTTGTTGTGACCAGTAGTGATAAAGTTATTGGCGCATGAAAGTGAGGAGTGCTGAAATGTGTGAACGTTGCTCTGGTCCATAAGTGGAAAATCCCTTTAGTGGTTAACTAGTTAAATTATATAAAGTTGGCTGGGAAATTATTATAATAGTGGTGAAAGCAGACAAAGTTTTCTATCTTTTAACATTATTATATTTTATTTTTAAAGTCTGATGTGTATTATTATAGTGAACTTTTTTCATTATAGGTCAGATTTAATTAGTCTACAACATTTTTTAAGCCGCAGAATGAACTTACTACTGTTAGAATGCTGCACACCATTAGAAATATACCCTAATAACTTGAGATCTGACAATGAAACAATTAAAATTTAATGAGTAGATGATCCTGCCAGTTGAGCAGCAGATGATGAGACATATTGTAAATTTCACTTTCTTGATTTAAAGGATAGCTGGGTTACTATTTTTACACTGAAGATTTCATTTGAGTCAAAGCATTTTACTATCTGAAATATACATTAGCATATGAACATATTTGGCAAATTTAGCATGACTCACACCTCTTAACGATATGTAGACTTTTTACTGAGATTTTATGAAAAGTGAACTTTGAAAAAAATTAACTATTTTCAGCTACATTCTAAACTGATGATGGCTTATTATTCCCCATTTATATTATCATCCAGAGAGCAAGCATACTCCATATGGAATTTTTTTTATTTAACAATTACTGTATGCTCTTAATTGAAGACTAAAACTAATCAGCATATTTTGTGAACAATTCTTAATAATATAAGCAAAAAAAATCTATCTATCTATCTATCTATCTATCTATCTATCTATCTATCTATCTATATATTTAGTGTGTACATACATGTTTTGTGTGTGTGTGTGTGTGGTGTTTCTTGGCTAAAAGCCATGCACACGCACGCACACACACACGCTCACGCACGCACGCACGCACACACATACACACACAGTGTAGAGAAAGATCGCTTCCCATAAAAAAATTCTCATTTTGTCTTTCCATAGCACACCAACCTATTTAGCTGCTATCTGTGATCAGTTATGATCTTTTTGGGTGATTCAGAATTAAAAACTCTACCTGGGGCATTCCTGTGCTTGGTAGCACACCTGTAATCACAAAATCAACTTTTGGTGACAAAATCCAACTTTTGGTGACAAAATATCTCAGGAATAAGTCAGGAGATGGATAAAATAGACATAGGCTTTATGAATCCCTAGGAGCACAATAAAGAATGTAAATAAGAAATGTAAAGTGTTTGGTACTACTAGCTTCTCCATCCAAACTGAATAGAAGCAATGACAAAAATTGTCAAAAAAAGCTGAGAAGCCAATGTCAACTTTAAAGCAGTTCCAAAAATGTATGGCTCACAGTAAAGAATAGAGGTAGTAGTATCTGTGTGTGTGTGTGTGGGGGGGGGGGGGAGGGGTGGTCTCTATAGCAAGGGCTGGGCACTTGTCAAGATAGAGGAAAAACCTATAGGACAAATACTGTTAAATTATGGTGGAAATCCTGCTAGAATATTGTCAATGTGAAGAATTTGCTCCTAGTACCATACCAATAAACTCAAAGCACGCAGACAAATTGACCAAACAGCAGCTAAAGCAGAGAAGGTGAATCTTTTTGTGTGGTCTAAGCAAAACCAAAACTTTACTTTTATTGAGAATATGATTTGACGGGGGGGGGGGGGGGGAATAAAGGTGTATTTTTTCTGCTTTCTGTTTTTTGCCTTTTTACTGCACCCTGTCAATAGTTACAAGCCCTTATTTGCAAAAATAACAATAATATTTCCTGCATGGCATACATATAAAAAGCTAGCAATATGGGTATTTTCTTTTAAAGTCTGTAACTTTGGCTCATTTTTTACATGTTTTTTTTTTTTTTTTTTTTGGTAACTACAGGGGACAGAAAGGGGTTAAGTACATTTTTATTTTTTTGTGTATGTGTTTTTTTAGTGACCAAATATGATAGTGTAGTGCACTACTATATTTGTCCACTAGATGGCTGAATAACAGCTTTCTGCACAAAACAAAAGTACGATTTTTTTTCTACTTCCTTTCAATGAATAATCTCTGCTGTTCATTACAGCAGAAATTATTCAGCAATCAGACACTTACTTTGGCTTTGGGAACACTTGTTTACATTCACCAATCACTGCCCTGCAGGTCACCGACGGGGGCACATGCATCCATGCTGTGTGCCACCCATTCACAGCCGCAGACTAGTATTTACAATTCTGGAATGGTGAGTGAAATCCCAAGGAGCGTAGATATAGATATATGGCAAATCTTGACAAATGGTTAATGATATCTTCAAATTTAGTGTAAATCCACACATGCCCTACCCTAGGCCCCAAACCAAGAAGTTCCTAATATCTTTAGAGGTGTTTATCAATATGCATTATTTTTTGGGTTATAGCACATAACTGGAAGAACAACACTATTCCCTTTACGCAACTGTTGGATTAAATAGCTACAATGAGGCCCACTATGAATGTATTTCTTGCCACAGAAGATGTGATAGATGAAAATATAGAATGATTTAGCTGAGAAGCTCAACTGAGTATTTAGGGTAATCAAAAGGAGTGACCCAAAATATATTTTAGCAATATTACATATTTTTCTCATTTTTACTCTTCATTTCTTTTTATATTTTGTTATTTTAGTTTTTACTTTGAGCTTCTGTATGGTTTTTTATTTTTAGACACTGTTCTTGACCTAAGGAAGCAGGCACTGACCTGTCAAGAACCCATTTACCTTACATTAGTTGTTTAGTTTTTCAGGTAAGTCTTTTATCCTTATCTTTTGGACAGTTAAAACTATTCAGCTTTTTTTTTGGGGGGGGGGGGGGGGTAGGTGCCACTTCCATAGCATATATCTCCCACCCCCCAAGTCTTTTGGGGTTCCTTTTTGCTTGGGACTCTTAACGTCTTTTAAAAATGCAACTCATTTATCCACAGAAGATTCAAGACCTTGCCAGCCAGTTTTCCTGCCAGCCACTGTGGTTGCTGGTCTTGCAACGTACATTTGTGAGTGTAAGAAGTGATCTTATGCATCAGATTCTTGCAGTAGAGAATTTCCTATTAGCATTAGTGAACAATGGTTTAGTTGGAGACTTTATATACAGAGTTTCTCTTTAAGGAAAGTTTCTCTTAGAGAGAAATAGAGATATTTCTGGAAGCACAAGTTTCAGTAGAACATTTTTGTGTACTTTCCACAAGGCCATAGAGTCTTCTGATTCTGTACTACGCCTATCTGATTGCTGCTGACCTTGGCTATCCTCTGACTATGTACTGATTGCCGATTCTGTACCACTGCCTGACCGATCAGTTACCGACCCGGCCTGTACAACCTCTCCTGTTCAGGTGATAGTCCCATAGCCAGGGGCTATCACCTGGAGTGCTACTGAGTACTGTGCACCTAATCACGTGTGATCACTCTGATTAAAGTACTGACTGTTCTGTCTATCTCTGCATTATTGGTGATTCTGCAGATCACCACATAATCAGATATAGCTTCTGTATTATTTGTGATACTGCAGATCACCAAATAATCAGAATCCTGTCACCAGCTGACACTAACCGTTACAAAAGAACTATTAAATCAGAAATTAAATACAAATGGCGGTGTACTCATACCATTACTATAATCTAATAAAAGTCAGAAAAGGGCATCCTAGTCGGAGAAAATGCATGGTACTTCATACTAACAAATAGGTACATTGACCATTTCCTCCTTTTATAGTCTCAAGTCTTTTGTCTGCTCTTGCTGCATGCTGATCTATTTTTCTTGTTATAAAACATTTGAAAGAGGACAAAATCAAGTACTACTAATGGGAGTTCTCATACATATCTAAACAATTAATCTCAATCAAGTGATGACTGCAAAGTGTGGTTTTCTACCCTATAAATTGCAGTACAATGGTAATTGCAGGCTACAGTAGAGTGATAGCGGACTCAGACGACTGCTTTCTTGCCATTGTTTTTGTTACAAAGTTCAGCAGCTGTTCTGACTCTTGTGATTAATGAACACTCTTGAACTTTGCTCTCTGCCACTTTCTATAACTAGATATTGTTCTGTATTTGTTGCATTCAGAAGTTTTAATTTGACAAGCTTATGTTTCCATTGTGCAAGATTAACAAACAGGCTTTGATGCTTTTAAATCACAAAATTGCCCATTGTGAAATGAAAAGAAAATTGCAGCAATTTCTTACAAGCATGTGGGATCACATTCACATGGACAGTTTGTCAGCATTTACTGTATAGACCACAGTAGCCTAAGCCTGGTGGTTGAAAGCCTAAAAGTCAACCGGTCTATTACCATGTATAGTATATTCAAAGTGTTGCGCTTCTTGGAATTTAAGCATACACCCGCTGCAGGCCGCCCTTCATGAAACCACTCACCCCGGAGCCACAGAGTGACGTGACGTCAGACGCAGGACGCTGGCTGGTGTATCGGCTTAGCGTACCTGGCAGTTTTTTGATTGTTTCAACAGCGATGAGACAGACGGAGAGGGGAAAATGGTGGCCACACGGGATTTGACTCCTCAGCCATTTTGTACCTCCACACTTGCTGACAATTGTTTTAAAACAATCCTTTTTTAACTTTTTAATGAAATTAATCGGTGTTAAACTATTGGAAGCTGGTCTTCCGTTTTTTTCCTTTTTCTCCTGCATGCACCATCTGCGGACCAATTAGGACGCTGAAGAGGCGACCCTTATACCACCATATTCCCTGCTCATCTTTGAAGGAGGTGATTGCCTGGGACGCGACGGGGGGGCCATACACCCCGAATGCGCATAGTGGTCTGATTAAGACCCCAACATCCGGTGAGTGGTTTCATGAAGGGGGGCCTGCAGCAGGTGTATGCTTAAATACCAAGAAGCACAACACTTTGAATATACTAACTGTTACTGCTGGCTATAACCCAGAGTTTGAGTTGCAGCACTTGGACCTTTGCATCAGTGCACTGGGTCGCACATTTGAACTTATGAACTGGGACTTGTTGTCCATTGATGAATAAGGGCGAGCACAATTTTATTCTTCTTTTATTATTACCATGTATAGTTCGGATGAGTGAAAGTTGCCATAGAGGTGGTTGGTTTTGAGAGGTGGTTGTTGGGCAGTAGAACCTGCAGCATGGTGTTTGAAACTTCTGTCAGTTAGTTTTCTGTTCAGCTGCCTCAGTAAAATCAAATAGGCATTAAGACCAGCAAGTCTATGCCGAATAAATGCTACACAGACACAGAAGTGGGGAGCTTCAGCACCGCTAATGCTAATTGAATCAGAGGGTCTCCCATTGCACCATTTTCCCCCATCCCCAGCAGGCATATTTCTAGCTTCACAAAAAACACAAAGTATCAACAAACACCATTTCACAAAACTGCCGTTATCGCTGTTCAGATGCTCATGTAATCAGAAATATCTCAAACCAAGCAACAAAAAAAAACAGTATTGGCAGGCACAGGTTAACCCCTTCCCAGCTGCCTAACACCACTAGGTGTCGGGGAGGTGGCAGCCCCAGGACCACCTAACGCTAAAAGGCATCAAGTCCTGGGGCAGGGTTTTGTAGCGCATCATGCCCGCCAATGTGCACACATCCCCACTTGAGTGACGTCATCAGTCTACCAGCAGCGATTACCCCAGGAGACTGTTAAACGGCGAAACTGCCATCTATTTACATTGTACAGCGCTGCAATCTACAGCAGTGCTGTACTGGGGACAGCCGTGTCACTCAGCAGTCCCCCTGGAGAGGCTCACAGAGCGATCGGCTCTCATAGGCTGATGCCTATGAGTGCCAATCACTGTCATTGGCTGTCGGGGGGAGGGAGGGGGAAAACAAAATATAAATACAAAAATAGAGGATTTTATTAAGAAAAAAAAAAGAAAGAAATTGATAAAAAACAAACAAACAATGCAGCGCCAGAAAGCACTGTTGGTGGGCAGAAAGGGGGGGGGGATTCACTTGTGTGCTCTGTGTTATGGCTCTGCAGCGAGCTGATAAAGCTGCAGAGCACTAAATAGTAAAAAATAGCCTGGTCACTAGGGGTGTGTAAGCCAATGGTCCTGAACTGATTAAATGATGCAGATTTATTTTGTGTAACAACAGACAAATGCAGAGAAGGCCTCCAGGTGAGAATCTCTTCCCTCTACCTTACAGCTGTTTCAAGGGGAAAACTTGCATTACCAGAGGCCTTCACCAGAGGCCTTCACCACCAAGGGGTTTTCTCCTTATGGACCAGAGCAATTTTCACATTTCATTTGACAACCCCCTCCCTTCCCTGTGACTGCCACCGCATGTCAGCCCACACACACACCCACCCGGCCCCTGTGATCTGCGCTGTGCATCCCTGTTGCCGTAGCAACCACAGGGACACAGGCAGGAACATTACAGCTGGCTGAATTGCACGCACAGGGACAGAGGACACAGAGACACTTGCATATTATTGTATAGGATTTGTCCTGGTTATTACAACATTTAAATTATGTCCCTAGTACATTGTGTCAACAATATTTTATTTAGGGGAAAAAAGGTGTATTTTATCCATTTTGTATTTTTTTTTATTACAATCTCTTAATTGCTAATAAAACCCCCAAAAACAATAATATACCCTCGTGGCATACATATTTAAAAAGCTAAGTTCCTAACATAACAATTTATGTATTCTGTCATGTTTAACAAGAAAGGTTAGATAAACTGGGTTTATTTAGTCTAGAGAAAAGACGCCTTAGAGGAGATCTAATTAACATGTATAAATACATCAGAGGGCAATATAATAGCTTTGCGGATGAGCTTTTTGTCCATAGGCCTTCTCAAAGGACTAGAGGACATGATCTGCGCATGGAGGAAAAACGTTTTAGCCATTTATTTAGGAAAGGGTTCTTTACAGTAAGAGTGATTAAGATGTGAAATGCATTGCCACAGGAAGTCATTATGGCAAACTCTATACCTGCATTTAAAGGGGGCTTAGATGCTTTCCTTGTGTTGAAAGACATCCATGGCTACAATTACTAGGTAATGCCTAATGATGTTGATCCAGGGATTTTATCTGATTGCCATCTGGAGTCGGGAAGGAATTTTTCCCTTTTGGGGCTAATTGGATCATGCCTTGTAAGGGTTTTTTCGCCTTCCTCTGGATCAACAGGGATATGTGAGGGAGCAGGCTGGAGTTGTACTTTGTACTGGTTGAACTCGATGGACGTATGTCTTTTTTTCAACCAAAATAACTATGTAACAGTTTTTTATTATAGTAACTGTGGGGACAGAAAGGGGTTAATAGGGGTTTTTTTTTTTTTTGTGGACAAAAATAATAGTGAAGTGCACTCATATGTTTGTCAACAAGATGGTGCCATCAAGTATAGAAAGCTGATTCACAGCTTTTTATACCATAACAAAAGTGAAAGTGGTGTGTTTTCTTTTTACAGTTTTTCAATGAGTAATCTTTGCTGTTTGTTACAGCAGAGATTATTCATAAATCCGGCATTTAGCTTGTTCCCATTCACCAATCTGTCCTGTATCTGAGGGCAAGTGGGGGCAGCGTGGGTGCACGCGCATGCGCCACGCATCAAAAGTCAGATATGATTATTGACACCCCTGGGATGGGAAGAGTATTCCCACGGGGTGTAGATATAATGATGTGATCACAGCTACTGGTTAACAGAAGGTGCAATGGAGGCTAGTTTCTGCCCCCCCCCCCCCCCCTGACCCTCTGTTAAAGACCTCTGATGATGTGGCCGTTCTTCACAAAACAGCATTTCCCTACTTGAAAGATCTAAACAGAGAAAGTCTGAGAGCTCACTATAGTGTAGTACGTAAATATTCAAGGAGTTCAGAGTGTGAATAATGGAATGATACAATGGTTACTACAAAGGCAACCACTGTAAATAAGTGGGGAAAACAAAATCAGCCCCATTCTCCAATGTGCAACATGTTTTGCAGGAGACAACCTCAGGCAATATAAGTTGGAGTATCTAGAGGCATAAAAACAAGTTGCACAGTGACCATATACCTGTATCATAAAATTGGATTACTTTTACTACGGCCTTTTGGGGAAATACATTCTAGAGCCTCACAAATTAAATGTTCATTAATAATACAAAAAATAAATATATTAACAAAAATCTATAAACTGGATAACTTTATTTAATTCTCTGCGCTATAAGAGGCAGTCCATTTCAAATAAATACACAGGTTAACAGTAAATATACAATAAATCCAAAAGAGAGTAACAGTGGGAAAGAAAGAGTATGAGCAATTGATCTAATAGATAAAGTACATTGTTGTAGGTCTAATGGACACAAAAGTGTCCAAGCAGAGAAATAAAGGACCCATACCTGGCACTTGCACTTTATTTCACTGCTCAGACACTTTTTTTCAGTGGAAGCAAAACTACATTATAGCAGAAGGTTTGACAGCACCGTGCACCTGTTATAAACCCATATGCTTCTCAAGATAAGGATGACAGGATAGACAGAAGGAAAACTTTTGTTACTTGGATGTTCATATGGTTGCCCCTGGCAAGAAATATCATAACATTGTCACAACTGCTCATCCAATAATTCTTGTTGCTGTTTCTGGTCAATTTCAGGTTTTTCAGAGGTTCTAACTGAAGGGTGTGCGTCAGGTAGGTTGTGATACCAGAAAAATAATTGGACATTTGGTATGATTTACAAGACTCTCCACAGCTAGAAATCATTGTAGAACACAAATGATCCTTGAAACCTAGCCTAAGGCTATTCAAAGTATCTGCGATTACATAGGAAGAGTGGACATTGGTTTTGAAGATTTTTAGTGCCCTAATTGCTGTGGTGGATCTTTTAATGAATATTCTCATATAACATGCACAGTTGCCCGAGAATATCAGTTTACACTCCTAAAATTCTACTCAAGGTCAAGGACACTTAATAGGGAAGCATGTAATTAATTTGATCAGGTGACTGATTTGGTATGTTGTTGAATGGTCACTTGTTATCTAGTGATCATGTCACATCGGTACTTCCTGTTTAAGCCAGCAAAGCAAGCATATGTGAGACATGATCAGACATGATCACATGATTAAAGACAGCCTATTTGCAAAAAAACATGACAGTCACCTTATTAAATCAGTCTCAAGCATTTCTGTGAATTCTGCCAAATGACAGGTTGTATAGAATAAACTAATCATCAGTACTAATGCACTATTTGTACTAATGCATTCTTCTGTTGTAAAACAAAAAGGTTTTTTTTGGGGGGGGGGGGGGTGAAAACTTGTTTGTTTCTTTTTTTTAACCATGCTAGGTGTAAAGAATCACTTACATTTTCCAATGCTCTCTAATGCCTCTTATGCTCATTATGCTCATTCTAAACATAATTCATCCAGCCCACAGGCTCCCTGCACACATATGGACATGTGTTGGCATGGTTGCAATATTAGTATTTTTGACAGGAAAGCATTGGATTTGTATAGGGGTTTTAGATATACTTCCAGAAGAAAAACACACACCAGAAATGCTGCTTGCTGCATATGTGTGCTTCAGTGAGATAATAGGATCCCAGAATTAGGAATGGAATACCATGATTAACAATTAAAATGTCTTTGCAAATGGAAAACTGCATGTACTCCGGAAAACACATCAGACAATATGCAGTGGTAACAAAGCCTAAATGCCCATTAACTCGAGATACACAGACATCAGAAAATGATAGATCTACAGCACCACTGCTATCTTGTGGCCAAAACAATGTACTACACCTTTGGTCAACCAAACTTCCATTGGCATTCTGTGGCCAAACTAAAATTTGCAAATCCCTTACCAATACTGCATTTAGAATAAAGAGACCAAAAGTTTCAGTAATTATGTGACTATAGTATAATTTATTTGAAAATTTGCAAAAAAAAGGATTTATATTTTTCTTTTTTAACCCTCTTGTTTTCTTTCCTTTTTTCTCATTTCCCATTCTTTTTAGATGGGATAAATTAAAACACGTTTTTATGGCAAATGTACATAAGTTGCTGATGCACAAAGTCAATGCCAGCAAGACACATTGAAGCAGGTAAAATTAGTGCAGGAAAACCGTAGTTAAAAATGGTGCAGCCATTAGTTAAAGCTGTGATTAGTGGCAATGAACAGTTATTATGGCTCCTGCTATTTATCAAGTGCCATGATGGCTATTCACTGTCACTGATGCTAATTGCATCTTTTACTTTTGATGCCTGTGGTTGCAGCAGCGTAGTTTATGGGCTTAAGGTTAGGCTGGGGGTGGAGTGGTGAAGGGTTAGACACCAGGAGGAGTTGGTTAAGGTTAGGCAGCGGGTTGGGGTGGTTAAAGGGAACCTGAAGGGAGTAAAATTATTTAAAATAAACACATGGCATACCTGCAAATTAATATTACATACTCACCTCGCTGTCAGCTCCTCTCAGAAGCTCACCATTTTCTTCTTTCCGTTTCTGATAATATTTTGTCAGAAATGAAATATAACAGTTGCTGTCAGTTATATATCAGCAGCTGTAAGTTACAACTGAATGTGCAAGGTAATGTCCATGTTTACCTATGGCTAAAGTGGGTAATATTACAGTTTAATAGTGTGCTGACCAGGAAGCTGTTATAGGTAATGGCCATTTTTAAAATGGAGGACAGAGAATTCCATTGATCACAGTGGACAAACAGGATGCAGGAGAGGAGAAAGAGACTGAGGGGTAGACTATACAGGATACCCCATTGCAATAACATTCTGCAAGATCTGTTCTGTGCCCCGTATGCTTACATATTCTACTTGTACCGGCTATATGTTTGAATTTGATTCAGTATATTCCAATTTGTGTCCAATCAGTGTTTTTCCTGGTGCAGTTTGTTTCAGTGTAAGAGATTGGTTTTCTGAAGAATTTTATATTAAAATGATCACCTTTACCTCTAATGACTGTGATATCTAAAATATGGATGGTCCTGGAGTGAACCTCAAAAGAGATGTGTTTACCTGTCTGAACATTAATTCCAGGAAAGTGTTTCAGAGCCTTCCCATAATATGAATATACCAGTACAATGTATTTTCAGAAAAATAGATGGAGCAAAAATGTTTTCATAGTTTTGCTTTTCATTGTTAATACATCTTTCACAAATCAAATTGTTAATAATTATAGTAATTATGTGTAAAATTATGACTTTCAAGACAAACTTTGAATGGTCCAGAAAGCCTCTGTCTCTCATTTGTACAGAACAAATAATTAATCAGGTTTAGTTTTTGTTGTCTATTGCTAAGTGTTGGCTTCACGTCTATGCTGGCCAGATAAAATTTATTGAATAGCCATCACTGTAGCAAGGACATCCTTGATGTTTTGGACATACATCATGATAAACTTTCCACAAAAGACTGTGGGGCAAATGTGCATGCTACCATATTAGCATACGTAACAGTAAAAAATGCTGTGTGCTATGTGTGCACAAAAATCTTACTGAAGGTCAGTGAATTTGTCCCTATATATTTATGAATGCCCTTTGGTCGACCATATAGACAATTCATCAACCTAGAAGGTCAAATGGCTTTTGTGAATCACGAGGTGGCAATAAAAGCTAGAGATGGTAGAATAACTGTTAAACATCACAACAATTCTGAGACCAGTGTTCAATCCAAGAGAACCATCAAAATATTCAGCTAGATGAGAGGTCAGAGGACAGGACAGCATAGTTAGTGCTAATTGATATGCTGATAAGGTAGCATGCTAATTACAGTAGAATCTAGTTATAGTAAACTCTGATATAGTAAACCTCTGGATATAGTAAACTCAGTCCTCAGGTCCCACCAAATGTGTCCGTATACATATACTATGGCCTCAATTCACTAAGCTTATCTCCTGTCTTTAATAACGTTTCTAGAGCTATCACCACGGTGATAAGGCATGTAGTATTTGCGAAACATTTTACCTCAGGCAAACCTAAAGTTAACTCTTCTGTCTTTAAGTTAACGCTTTAATCCTTAAAATAACTCCAGAATTCTAAAGTTAAAGACAGGCTGTTTATTAACTGCCTGTAAAAATAACTACAGAGGAGGTAACTTAACTACAGAGGAGGTAACTTAAGGAATGAAGAGATAAGATAACTCTCTCACTGTGTGGTGGCAAGTTATCTCTTGCCTTATTATCTCCAGCATGATCTTAGTGAATTGAGGCCATTGTATTACCAATTCTGATATGGTAAACTTCTGATACAGTAAACTACTTTTTGTGGTCCCTTGGAGTTTACTATAAAGGGATTCCACTGTACTCAATGTGTGCTACCCTTTTACCAAAATGTAATGAATTTACCCCACAGTCTTTTGTAGAATGTTTATCATTATGTGTCAAAAACAAAAGATCTCAAATCTCCTTTAAAGGACATGGCTGTATTTAAACTGCCAGATTTTAACAATTTGTAGGTTTTTTTTAAATCTATCAGAGATTTTTCAGTGTTATCAAATCAAAAAAATCAAACCAATATACCATACACTTTTAATAAAAAATTCTAATAAAAAAAAAGTGTTTTACATTTTCCATCTGACTTTTCCAACACATCCAATCAAAGTTTTATTAAAGTGTAACTGTCTGGCATAAAATCAAAAATCAATTCATTATTTTTATCTGGTAAACCAGCAATACGGATGCTAACCAGGCAATCCAAAAGTTAAAATCTCTATTACTTTTCTTGTTTATAAATGATCATTCCCCAGTTTCCCTGACCCTTATTTGGTGCATTGCTGCAAAAAGGAAGTTGCAGGGCATGCTGCGTAGTCTTTTTTTGCTTCTTTATTTCCCCTTAGACTTGTACAGAAGCAAAAAAGGACAACCTAGCATGCCCTGCAACTTAGTAGTAGTAGAAGTAGTAGTAGTAGTAGTAGTAGTAGTAGTAGTAGTAGTAGTAGTGATATTTATAGCATCTCTGTAGGTGGTGAAAAAAGATAATGTATCATCCCCATTATCAGCCATCAGAGCAAAGCTGCCACTAGGACCGAATTCATTAGTGACAACAATAAAGGTTACTACTTCAGGTTGGGCTCTTTTCTTTGAGCATCTATATCTGAACATATCCAGACTTAAAAACTTTACAGTTTCTTATATTTTATATAATTTTTTTTTTCCTCAGTCTGATTACATTCCATTTCTATGTTTCTATGGAGATATTTCTCCAAGATCTTAAATTCTGTGTTATGCTTAAATTGTAAAATCTCATTTGGCTCTATCTGTAGCTGCTTACTAATTTTCTCCTAAGAAATCTTTTCATAATCAGCAGAGCAACTGTGCATTTCTGGGCGTATTTTCTATCTGAAGTGCCTCCCATTTTTCCACTACATTTCCCCATGTGAGATAGGACTTATTGATGACCAATATATTGTTTGCAAGTGATCATCTTCCAGATACTCCTCATGTGTGCCATAAAGAGGATTTATATATATATATAATGTAATGGAGTGTGGAGATTCCGCCGCACGGTCTGACAGCGAAGCGGCTGGTGCCGCGTTCAGACCGGCGGTTTCTCCGCAGCAACATGCGCTTGGGTTGTCTGTAGAGTTGGGCCGAACCTCCGATTTTAGGTTCGCGAACCGGGTTCGCGAACTTTCGCGGAAGGTTCGGTTCGCGTTAAAGTTCGCGAACCGCAATAGACTTCAATGGGGATGCGAACTTTGAAAAAAAAAAAAAATTATGCTGGCCACAAAAGTGATGGAAAAGATGTTTCAAGGGGTCTAACACCTGGAGGGGGGCATAGCGGAGTGGGATAGATGCCAAAAGTTCCCGGGAAAAATCTGGATTTGATGCAAAGCAGCGTTTTAAGGGCAGAAATCACATTGAATGCTAAATGACAGGCCTAAAGTGCTTTAAAACATCTTGCATGTGTATACATCAATCAGGTAGTGTAATTAAGGTACTGCTTCACACTGACACACCAAACTGTTCACTGAACAGAACAGGTATGCAGTGGCGGGTTCACTGAACAGGTATGCAGTGGCAGGATCAATGAACAGGTATGCAGTGGCAGGATCACTGAACAGGTATGCAGTGGCAGGATCAATGAACAGGTATGCAGTGGCAGGATCAATGAACAGGTATGCAGTGGCAGGATCACTGAACAGGTATGCAGTGGCAGGATCAATGAACAGGTATGCAGTGGCGGGTTCACTGAACAGGTATGCAGTGGCAGGATCAATGAACAGGTATGCACTGGCAGGATCACTGAACAGGTATGCAGTGGCAGGATCAATGAACAGGTATGCAGTGGCAGGATCAATGAACAGGTATGCACTGGCAGGATCACTGAACAGGTATGCAGTGGCAGGATCAATGAACAGGTATGCACTGGCAGGATCACTGAACAGGTATGCAGTGGCAGGATCAATGAACAGGTATGCAGTGGCAGGATCACAGTACAGGTATGCAGTGGGCTGAGGGCTCACTGAACAGAACAGGTATGCAGCCAGGAAGAAGTTAAGCCTAACTAATCTTTCCCTATGAGAGACTGCAGCAGCTCGCCCTACTCTCACTAATGCAGGCACACGAGTGGCCATAACGGCCGCCGCTGCCTGCCTTATATAAGGGGGGGTGGGGCTCCAGGGGCTAGTGTAGCCTAATTGGCTACACTGGGCCTGCTGACTGTGATGTAGAGGGTCAAAGTTGACCCTCAGGTGCATTATGGGGCGAACCGATTTTTTGCGAACTTTTGCCGCAAAAAGTTCGCGTGCGACACCCGCACGCGAACCACCTAAGTTCGCGCGAACCACGTTCGCCGGCGAACCGTTCGGCCCAACTCTAGTTGTCTGAGCCTAGTAGTGCACACAGATAGAGAGCTACGCGCGCACGCACTAACAGGCAAGCCCTTCATTCCAAAAGGAGAGGGATTGTAACGGAGTCCAGAGACACCGCCGCGTGGTCTGACAATGAGGCAGCTGGTGCCGCGTTCAGACTGGCGGTTTCTCCGCCTGGTTTGTCTGAACCTAGTAGTGCACACAGATGGAGAGCTACGCGCGCGCGCGCTAACAGGCAAGCCCTTTATGCCAATAGGAGAAGGATCAGCTGATCTGGACGATCAGCTGATCCCAGAACAGCGGGTGATTGGCTGACTGGGACTGGGTGGTGCTGAGGAGCACCTTGCTATATATACTTCCTCCCTGTCAGTTGCCAGTTGTCTGCCGTTGCAAATGCTCATGTGTTAGCACTCAGACCTTAGTCAGATCCTCCAGTGTGGTGAAACCAGGTGGACCTGGGAATCCACACTTAGCCAGAATACTGTGTTATTATTGTGTTATACTTAAGACTAGTTTCAGGGTGTTGAGACCACGGACCTCACACCCAAGACTAGGGATACTGTATCATCATTGTGTATATCTTAGACCAGTCCCTGGGTGTTGAGACCACGGACCTCACACTCTAGACTAGGCATCTGTTTGATATCTGTTATGACCTATTGCTCTCCTGACCTTCCTTCTGCTTTCTGATTCGGTACCTACGCCAATCTGATTACTTGTTGCCAACCCTGCCTGTCCCTGGTTACCGAGTCAGCCTTCTGTCTCTGTACCTAATCTGCTCGTGTGTTGCCGACCCAGCCTGGCTGACCTCTCTAACTGATACCCCCTCCTGGGGTGTCCAGTAGCTGCAGAGACTGCCTATCTCCCAAAGGGACCTCTCTGCAATCCAGTCAGGGACTCGATCTCTAAGGAGTCTTTTGACTGCAGTAGAGTCTGATTCCCAGGGAATCACTGGCTCATATACTATCGCACCAAACACTTACACTTATCAGGTGTCCCGAGGTTAGTTATACTTGTATTATTGGTGATTCTGCAGATTATTAATAATCGGGTATATATCTGTATTCTTGGGGATACTGCAGATCACCAATAATCAGATTCTCTCTGTGTGTTGACACAGATCGTTACAATATATATATATATATACCATGTTTCCCCAAATGTAAGACATTCCCTGAAAATAAGACCTAGTATCTATTGCGAGTATGCTCGAATATATATCCTACCCCTAATATAGGACCTAGTGGTTATCCCCCACATACCCCCCATTAGTAGCCCTAAGCTTCTCCAAACCCCCCACCTCCCCATCTGCCCACCCACCCACAGGCTTGCTTTACTTCGCTGCTGCCACTGCTCCTGGCACTGTCCTGCAGAAAATCCACATGTTCCTGTTTATTCTCGGCATAATTCACACACCGCAGATTAGCGGTGACGTGTGGTAAAGGCAGCTATTGTATCCAATAAGAACGCTGCCCTATACAGGAAGTAAACAGAGATCACTTTCTGTATAGGGCAGCGCTCTTATTGGATACAGTAGCTGCCCATTACAACATGTCACCGCTAATCTGCGGTTTGCGAATTATGTCTGGAATAAACAGGAACATGTGGATTTTCTGCAGGACGGGGCCAGGAGCAGTGGCAGTGGCAAGGTAAAGCAAGTCCGCGGCCGGGGGGGGGGGGGGGAGGGAGGCCCGGATTTCTGGCAAGGTCACAGAGGCCATGGCCTGGGGCGATAAAAATTAGCAGGGCGCAGGACTTGGAGAGTTAAGAGGTCACATGTCAAAGTAAATCACCACTCCTGCTTTGCTCTGGTCTGCCTGAATTCCAGAGATCCCTGCATCTCTCTTACTTGTGCAAAGTGTGTGTTATGGAAGTCAGCATCTGCTGTTACCTGTATGATGAGAGGGGACAAACAATCTGCTGTGAGAAGAAAAATATATGGTCTCAAGTAGCAGAACTCTTGAGTTCCGATTAGTTTTTCTCATGCAGCACGCATTCACGGGCAGGAATTAGCAGCTCTCCCCCTCCCTGACTGATGATAGTTTATTACTAGTAGGTCAGTGCTGTTAAAGACCTCAGATCTGTTGAATTTATGGCTTTTTTTTCCTCCTAGAGAATGCCAACAACATTCTTTCTACAGTTCAACTGTTTCCTGGCTTTTTTTGCCAGCAAAGTACTGTGTTGACCATCAGTGAAAGCAGGATGTTTTGAAACAGAATGACAACTGTGTTACATTTATTTATATTTACAAAACAATCAATGCATCGCCTGCTGACTGTTTATATACCTGTGTGCCTAACATCTTGTATACAGTAACACAGTTTGAAGATGGCTCATTAACCAAAGGCTCACTGTTTTTCTTTTGGTTAGCCAATAAAAAGTGTTATTCTGTTACAAAACTTCCTGCTGACTGATTTTAAAATCTGTCTTAAGTGCTAAATTGTCACTGTGTAAAGTCCACCTGAGCTTATGCTAGGTACACACAATGCAATTTTCTTTGGTGAACAGGTCTGCCGCTTAGGGCTGCCAGGAATGGTAGCAGCAGTGAGGTACAGCAAGCCCTAAATAGACAGTGTAGTGTACAACAACTTATAGAATCCAATCCCACCATAGTCACAGGCAAGCATTACACCAGCACCCACCTACATAAGCCCTATATAAGCAGTGCAGCGTGCTACAATTTATAGCACCCACAAGGGATTATTTAGCAGGGAGCAGGGGGAAATCTGGCTATAAATACTAAAGGTGATGGCTACCTCCAGAAAATATAAGACCTCCCCGAAAATAAGCCCTAGCACATTTTTTGAAGGGTAATTTAATAATTTAATATAAGACAGTGTCTTATTTTCGGGGAGACACAGTATATATATATATATATATATATATATATATATATATATATATATATATATATATATATATATATATATATATATATATATATATACATATGTATATATATGTTAAATAATGCCAAACCTAACTGATTTTCTTTGGTATGCATGAATATTTAAAGATTACAAATACAAATGTTACTTGTATCTACCTTAAAGAGACACTGAAGCAAAAAAAATATGGTATATTGAATTGGTTGTGTAGTACGGATGATCGCTAGAACATTAGTAGCAAAGAAAATATTCTCATATTTTTATTTTCAGTTATATAGTGTTTTTTTATAACATTGCATCATTTACTAATATGTACAGTTTACACACTACTCAGCATTCCAAAGAATTTTACAGAGCAGGCCAGTGAACTTTTGAACTGTCCTCTGGAGAGAAAAAGAAAATACAGTTGAGATAACAAGCTTCAGAAGACAGAGCTCTCCGTAACTTTGAAAGTTGTGGAGCTCAATGGCTCTTTTGTATAGATAACAACTGGAGTGTCTTAACTCTTCCTGTACTGGAAACAATATTAGACTTATGTCTCTGCTCCTAATGTTTTATTTTTTAGCTGTACGACACATACAAACCATTATATCATATTTTTTTTATTTTTCTTCAGTGTCTTTTTAAATGATTCAACTATCCACCATAATAGTGGTTTGTAGAAAATCTGCTAGTTTTCTGCTATTTTAGCTAATATTTTGTACTTAGGAACAAGTGCATTATACATATTTGTTTAAAATTCACTGAACTGTCTAAATATTTTTTCTTCTTGCCCCTTCTCCTTCTGCACTTATTTCTATTTCAGGTTGATATAGTCAGATACTCTTACCACCAGCATGTGTGGCTGTGTTACTTATAATACCTCTGTAATGAGGAAATTGTTGTGTTCACATCATTTTGCAATTGTTGATGCCAGCATTTTGTGATTTTGAGCGCAATTTTTTTAGTGCCTCCCGGCGCTTAGCTGTGCACTACCTATTTTTTGTAAGCACCTTTCTAAGCTCTTTTTCAGAGCTACTCGTTTTTCACTTCCTGACGTCGGTCAGGAAGAAAACTCTTCCACCCAGTAATGAATAAATACAATGTATTTATTAATGAAAGCACTGGGGAAATCGTTATACAAATCGATTTTTCAAGCGTTTTGCGATGTCCCTATACCTTGCATTGAGGCAAATCGCCCTGGAAATGGTACAGGCAGTGCTTTGGTGAGCAGATCATAATCGAACTGCCTACATCATTGGGAATCATTGCACAAGCATTTTTAGGGCGATTTTCAAAATCGCCGGCACTTAAAATTCTTTAGGTGTGAACAAGCCCTTACAGTATTCATTACCACTCTTTTATATATTTATCAGTTTTTCTCTACTAGCTTTGTAAAATATTGTATGCAATTTTTTTAAGACATTATACTTAAATGAAGTTTACACTTTTCATATTTACATGGATTTTGATAGAATATTTTATTGATTATTCAATGAATACCCAATATTTGAGCTGTATTGTTTTATGCACAACATTGTGCCTTCTTTCTTTAGTTCATGCAATATATACTGTACAGTACAGTATATATGTTGTGGCAGTTGCAGTGAGAGAATGTCTGGTAAATGTATACATGATGTGTACCTATGTCCCAGACCTGACTCCTCTGCACTGCCATTTAGCAAATCAACTCTAGAATTTGGTGTTCTCGCTAAAGCCTAGTACACACGATGAGATTTATCTCCAACATGTCTGATCTGATTTCTGATCGATTTTGAGAACGAGTTTTCATGGAAGTAAACAGAAAATTGATCGGAATTCAGACATGTAGGAAATAATCGTTCTGGCAGTAAATCTGCCAGATAATCTCATTGTGTGTGCCAGGCATTAGACAGGTGCTCAGATGAGATAAATTGGGTGATTTAATCAGTCCAGGAAGTTCTGCTCTGTTAGCAACGTCTGTGTTCATCTAGTGGCAAGGTTTTTGTTGATGTTTGATTTCCTGTCTTTCTTCTACTATTAGTTATCTATCTGTACAGCACAAATAAAGTTTTAGTGCTGGTGAAATATGAGGACTTTCTCTTTGCTTGTTTTGCACTGTGCCTCCTATACCAGAAGGCAAAAGCACCTGCTCCCTAATCTCCCTATTTACTATATGCCTATATATTATTTATGTATACTTCTACCTGCAATATATATTTATCTGTGTTGTTTTTCTTCCTCCCACACATTTTAACTGCTTTTATATAGATTTACTAGTTGATTGGGAGGTCCACCACCACCAACAATTGCTGTGTATCTGGCCCCCCCAGTCAGTGATTAATCTAAGGTCTCAGCATTATTGTACATATTTTATAATGTTGTCAAAATAGAGAAATATATGCAGCCTTTTAATAGTTTAATAAAAGTTATGTTTTACCACTAGGGATTGTTTTTCTGACAGCTTGTAGCAGTAGTGTGCTTTGGTTCAATTATCTTTATTAGTTTCCAAGACTGCAGTGTTGTACTGAAGACTCAGTTGGCCGAATAAATAGCAAACAAAAAAAGCCTTTATTTCATGAAAATACACTGTACACTGAAACATAAATGTATTTTGGCAAAAATTATGTTTGTGTTATTAACCACTAAAGTTGGCAGCCAGTGACTTTAATGTAAAAAATGAGAATGTGTTTTTTTTACAAAAAAAAAAATCGTGTTAAATGCGAATAGCGAACAGTCCATGTTCGCCAGGAACTGTCCACCGGCGAACTGCTCGGGCCATCTCTAATGCTCAAGAAGATCACTGAAGAACCTGTAACTCGCCTACCAAGAAGATAGCTGCAGTCAACAATCTTAGGCCCCGTTCACACTTGCGTTTGCGTTTTGCCATGCAAACGGACCGGATCCTGATCGGATCCTGATCGGATCAGGACCTGATCTGGATCGGAACCGTACGGTTCCGATCTGCATCCAATCCGGATCCGGTCCGTTTGCATCAGGCATGCATCAGGCTGCCATCCGGATCCGTGGGCAAAAAATAGCGAAATTTAAATAAAAAAATGTTGGGGTCAGCAGAAGGTGCACCTGGTGCACCTGTAGAATCAGGTTCCTAGGCCTCACCTCCACCTCCGACATTCTGCCAAACAGCTCCAGCACGTCTGTCACTGCTGCTCCACTCCAGACATGCTTGGCCCATGTGTCCCCATCTGAAATGGCCACTTGGATACGCATAGGAAGTGGGGTAGAACGTCAGTTGTTTGTAGGCTGTGTGTTCTGTGCCTTCCGTTTCCCATTGGTTTCTGTGTTCCGGATGGTGCTGTCAGGCTCAGGGCCGGCTCCGGTCCGGGTGCGTGGGCCGGAGATCCGGACCCAAAAAATAGCGCATGTTGGAAAAGTGTCCGGAGTCCGGATCCGGTCCGGCTCCGTACTGTACGGAACGGACACGTGTGAACGTCCGCATAGCCTTTGCATTGCTATGCGGAACGTACGTTCCGTTTGTACAGTATACGGTCCGGATCCGGCCTGGCGAATTCGGACAGGGAACACTAATGTGAACCGGGCCTAAGGCCTGGTTCTTACAGGCGACTGCTAGCAGCATGTTAGCCAATGCTAAATGATTTTCTGCTACTGTGCAGAAAATCATTTAGCATTGGTTTGCATCAGTTCCTGTTGTTGTGTAATATTTGGAGTCCCATAGGGTGCAAGGAAACACCAACCGCTACACGCAGCGTCTCCGCAATTTCAAGATATTTGTACATTTGCCACAATTGTCAGTAAAGACATTAAGATGAATGCTGCCATTCATCTCAATGGGGGTCACATTCAATCCCGGCATTAATGACAAAGCTGTCCATCTGAACCAGCCCTTAGGGCTCATTCACACTAGAAATCACAAAATGTGATTGCAATCACATAGTGGTTGCGGTTTTGCATAACAAGATTTTGCCACGCTTGCACTTTGGGATTCTCATTTCAGTAAATTGGATAACAATTACTCGTAAAATGCTACGTGCATCGCGTTTGCCATTTGTAAAAATCACAATAGCACTGCAGTGAGAGTAATCACCTAGGCTTACATGGGTCACAGTGCTTTGCTGATCGCCGGTGATCAGCAAAGTGCTGAAACAATGCCAAAATGCACCCAAATGTGAATGGGCCCTTAGACCTGGGACCCACTAGCAGCGTTTATCTAAGCACTTGTGATTTGAAAAGGTCTTTCTAAAAGGAAACATGTAATAGATAAAAATAAAAAATGTACACATACCTGGAGCTTCTGCCACCCGCCCTTGAGGCTGATTGGTCACTCGCTGTCTTCCTTGGTTGCCTGAATCCTTTGCTTGGCAGCCTGGTAATTCCACCAGTCTGGGGCGTGCTGAGCATATTCGGCCCGGCCGCGCGTGCTCCATTGTGTGCCCATTACCGGGAGCATTCTGCGACTGTGCAGTACTACTATGCAGGTGCAGTATGCTCCCTGCCAAGGGATCACAATGGGGGAGCATGTGCGGCCGGACTGCCCCTGTGTCAACTGGCACGACTGGCGGATTTACCAGGCAGCCTAGTGTAGGAGGTGGCCTGGAAAGATGGCCAGAGATTGATCAGCCTGAAGGGGGCTGGAGGAAGCCCCAGGTAGTTAAAAAAAATTCTTCTAACATATCTCAGGTACACTTTAGGGCTGGTGCACACCCAGAGTGCTTCTGAGCACTTTTAAAAATTCTAGCACTTTAAATAGCGCTTGGATAATGTATGTATGGGATGGATCACACCAGAGTGATGTGATTTTTTTCCCCAAACACAAATGTGGGTACTGCAGCATTTCTGCTGATTTCTAAGGCAATTCAGCCTCAATGTTAAGTATAGGAAAGTGGAAAATCGCTCTGAAAAGCGATAGATCAGAGCAATTTTCCAAACATTTTTGTGACAAATTCAGTACACTCCAAAAATCACTAGGTATAAATAGAAAATCTTTAAGCACATGCCCAGAATCACTTCAAAAATCACTTCAAAAAGCACTGAGTGTTTGTGATTACGCTAGCGCTTTTTGGTGTGCACTGGCCCTTAATGCAATGTCATGTGTGATTTAAAAAAAAAAATCACATCCCTTAAGTGGGATCACACACATAGCATTACATTAGCAATTATAAATATTATTTTGTTTATGATCTTTAATCCAACATCTATTAATTATTTCTAAATTCTTTATCTGACATCTTCATCTGTAATCATGCTTCTTTATCTTTAATTGTCTTCCTGTATGCTCTTGGCAATCTCCAGGAGTGCATCATCATTTTACTGCTTGTATAGCAGAAGGATCAGCACACTCTGTTGCAAAACTTTAAGCTCTTTTAATACAAAAATGTTTCCATAAATGCACTTTGTGTACAACAAGGACCAGCAACTTGCAGTAGATAGGCACCAAAGACACCCAAAGTCCATCAAATGCCTGCTGGCCAACTTGCATAAAGAGTCCGTGAGGGAGTAGAGTCCAAGATCCACACTTCCCAGAAAAAAATATGTCTCAAAGCATGGCGACAGACACTGGCCTAATTCTGTTTCGGGCAACAGCCCATCTTCAAGCCGATAGGAGTGCACATTTATCGGCTTGAAGATGGGCTGCTGCCCGAAACAGCATTAGGCCAGTGTCTGTCGCCGTGCTTTGAGACACATTTTTTCTGGGAAGTGTGGATCCTGGACTCTACTCCCTCACAGACTCTTTATGCAAGTTGGCCAGCAGGCATGTGATGGACTTTGGGTGTCTTTGGTGCCTATCTACTGCAAGTTGCTGGTCCTTGTTGTACACGAAGTGCATTTATGAAAATTTTTTTGTATTAAAAGAGCTTAAAGTTTTGCAACATATTACTGAGTGTGCTGATCCTTCTGCTATACAAATTGTCGATTGCCACCTGGTACTCTGGTGGCTGGATTGTTGCACCTTACATACGACTAGGGGAGTGCGGCCAGATACTACTACTTCATCATTTTACTGCATCATTTTACTGCATCTTTGTCAGTCATCAAGGGAGAGTAGATGTACAAGTCTGGCATTTTTAGCTGTAGTCTGAAGTTTTATGGTTACTTCCTTTTTCTGCCAGAGAACCATAGACACATCTTTTATACCCAGAAGTTAGTTCAGATGTGTTTTGTGAAATGGTAATCACCCTTGAATACCTCAGGTGAGTTTCATTTAGTGCTCATGTAGGTTAAGAAATGCACCCAAGCCCCTCTTTAACCACTTGCCGACCAGTGGATTTTTCACTGATCGGTGCTGCGGGGGCTCTACAGCCCGCAGCACCGATCAGGAGTGCAGCAGGGTGATCAGACTACCCCCTTTTTTTCCCCACTAGGGGGATGTCCTGCTGGGGGGTCTGATCGCCGCCGGCCATCTGCGTTTTGCGGGGGGGGGCTTCTCAAAGCCCCCCTCCGCAGCCATTTCCGCCCTCTTCCTCCTTACCTCCCTCCCTCCCTCTCTCCGTAATGCGCAGGACGGAGTTCCGTCCTGCGCATTGAAGGATAGGCTTCAGCCTATCATATGCCGGCGATCCCCAGCCAATCAGAGGCCGGGGATCGCCGATCTGCCTTACGGCGCTGCTGCGCAGCAGCGCCGTATGATGTAAACAGCGGGGATTTCTTCCCCGCCTGTTTACATTTTGCCGGAGAGCTGCGATCGGCGGCTCTCCGGCTGTTCACGGAGACACCCTCCGTGAACTGACATGGAAAGGCCGCTCGATCGAGCGGCCATTTCCATGGTAACCCGCAGACGACCAGTTTACGCCAATCGGCGTTAGCTGGTCGTCAAGAGGTTAATGCAAAGACAAAAACAATGAGCATATACAAACGTCTGTGGTCATTTGTGAGCTAATAGCTCCAATTGTAAACAATACTAGTATTATTTTGTTTTAGTTCACTGTAAAAGTTATGTGTGCTCTTTTGACTGGGTTGTGCTCCATTGGCATCTCACCAACCTATCTTACTGAAAGTCTTTAGGGAATTGAGCACAGTCTTTTTGCTTGAGTATTAAATTAAAATGATTTAGCCTTGCTTCTACACATCACAATTCCATTTTAAGCTGATTTTATTTGTATAAACTACCTGGTGGCACATGCTATACTGTGTGGGCAAGGAGTGCTCATGCTATGTCTCTGGACACTCTGCGCTACCTTGAATTGCATGACTGGAATACAATGAGGTAGAAAACAAGGAAGGAGGCACCGCTTCTTTTGTAAAATCCCTTTATTCCGGTGGGGGAAGATGCAGGTACATGGCAGTGGGGGCAACAGATGCCTGACAGCTGTTTCGCTGGTTTAAACCAGCTTCTTCAGAGGCAGATTGTACCAATGACTGGAATAATTAGATTGTTCTAATCAAAAGGCACCAATCACAATAAATACTTTTGGAAGGCACTGTATTTCAGTTAATTTAAAAAAAAAAAAAACAGTATGTTTTGTATTTTAAATATTATAAAGCCAATGAATGCACTGAAAAACAGTTTTAGACAAACACAGTAAAACATATACCACTGACATACTCAAATGTTCCACTATTTTCCTGTTTTTAATGAAACTCAAAAAGTTCATGTCCAGATAACCTGAAATGCTTCAAAGGTGAGTGGTAAACTGCTGGTGGTTACGGAAAACAAAGTTTAGTTTACAAGAACTGAAAAATAATGAAAATTTCAGCTTCACAATAGGGGTTTTTCAAAAAACAAATAGCAAGTTAACCACTTTCAGTACTTCTGTAGCAAGTACTGAAAATCTTTTCAGCACTCTGCAAATGAAGTACAAAAAAGTAGATGAAAAAATAGAACCAACATTTTTCAGCTTTTTGTTTTTGTTTTTACTTGCAGATGGCTTAAAGGCATTTTATTGATGTAAGAGAAGAAAATATTACCTAGAACAAAACTTTACAAAGGGCTAACCTTAACCCACTGCACTGCCTTTAACTACACTAGCTGGAACCCGGGTTTCATTGCTTAGGCACATGGTTCTGTCATTTGGACAGTTCTTTCTTATTTACTTACTTTAGAGAAAGTGAATTAAATAAAGGCCTAGAATACCCAAAGAAAATATTTAAAAGAATACACCTACAATATCAGGAATTCTTATAACACAACCCCTTATGCCGGGCACACACGGTACGTTTTTACTTGTGTAATTGAGCCGCTGGCTCGATTCCGGCGCGTCCCAACTCGTCCCTGCGGGTGCCTGGATCGACTCCCGCTCATCCCCACAGACACTTCCTTATCTTCGTTTGTTTTTTTCTTTTGTCCTGCCCGCCGGTATCGAGCGCGGAATCGATCCGACGGGTCATCGGACAAGTCGGAAATGATCAATCGAGCCATCAATGGCTCGATTACATGGTACGAAATGTACTGTGTATGCCTAGAATGAAACATGTTCACAATAGGGATGCTCATTCAGGTTCCCTTATATTGTAAGCCTCTGGCAGGGTCCTCCCTTCCCTAATGTATTCTATACGATCGTGAGCTCCTTTCCTATGACAGCCTGTATGTGTATTACTGGGCCTACCTAAGCAGCTCAATATGATCATGTATCTTGTACCGTTTGCCTTGTATAGCTTTGTTGTATGTTGTATAACCTTGTTACATCTGTCATAGTTGTATTATTTTATATATTTATTGTCCAGCTCTGAGTACTATGTTGGCGCATTATAAATACAATAAATAATAATAATAATAATTTCACGGGATTAAAATTTCCCCATTTCTAAACGGAAACTGGCATTTCCAATCGGAATCTAAAAATCAGAAAGTGGAATTGGAAACCCGATTTTTCCACAACTCGGTAATTTTAGCCTAATCACAGGACTCAGAAGCCTTGGGCCAATCAGAGAATGTAGGGTTTTTCTGCAAAAAAAGGATTCCCTCTGTAATTTTTGTCCAATCGCAATATTTTGTTTTTCCCAATTTCAGATTTTTCAATTTTTGGGGGTTTTTTTGGTCATTTTTTTGCATTCTTTGATGCAAAAAATAAAAATGACAAATAAAATACCCCCCAGAAGTTGGAAAAGCAGAAAACTGAAAATCGAAAAAATGGAAATTGGCATTGGCGGAAATAGGAATTTGCGCGGAATCGGAAATGGGCATTTCCATCCAACCCTAGTTCACAACTCTTTCTCAAAACAGTTAACAGCTATGGATATAAATGCATTGGCAATATGCCCTTAAAAAAGTAATTTCAGCAATGTACTAATAAGAAGAAGCGTATGCAGATGCATTATTGTAAGACCTTACATTTCTGTGCTTCTTCTGACAAAAGAATGATGTTTCCAAACAAAACAGCTTCATAACACTTCCAATTATCCTCCCCTTGTTACCTTAATGAACAACTTTAATTCAATAATAATCCTCCTTTGCAAATCATGACCTAACCTTCATGCCTGGGTTTATGCCTCTGATGCATGCCGTGGGAGGCTAAAACCTTGCCTGTTCATCTTCAGCTTGCTCCTTTTAAACTCTGTAAATAGGAGGGAGTGTGTTCCTTTTTTGAAGAAGTGTCTCCTGAAGCAAAAGTGTCTATCAAAGCTCCATGGGTGATGTGAAACATGTAACACAGATGTACCACTTCAAAATAGACAATATTGTGATATGCAGAGAAACAAAAAAAGGGGAAAAAATAACACAGGAAAGACAGGAGTTCAATCTAGTGTAGTGTTTTAGGGTCTTATAACGGTGTCAGGAAATAGTAATCAAAGAAAAGGGTACTCACACTTTTCAGGTTTCCCATCGTGCAACCAGTACATTTGCATATGGGGAAGTACTGTCCCCCAGTAAATTTGCATAAGGGGGAAATACCGTCCCCTAGTAAATTTGCATGCTGCAAGGTCATCCAAGCTACTTATAACTGTTGGAAAGGCATATTGAGGAAGTGGCTGAAGGCCACTGAACATATTGTTATTTGTCCCTTTTGATAAACTGTTCTTAGAATCAAACAGTTGTCATCATTGTAGGTCTGCCTTATTTTAAACAGTTTTTAGTGATTTTTTTTTTTGGGGGGGGGGGCTCCAACTTTCAGTCACTTAAAGAAGGACAATGCTTGCAAACCACTGCCAATTGTATCTGAGGTAAGCCCTCCAGAACTATGAAGTCCATGATTTTTTGTATTTTATTTTATGTATTTTTCTATTTAAAACTCCAGAACAGGCTGGTCTAGGCATTTATGCATTGGTTAAACAGATAAATGTCATTACTTTAGTGGTGTCAGAGCATAAAATGATCACTGGTCACTATCTCCCCAGCACGTATGGCTGAGCAATTATGGGAAGGGGCATGGCTTAACCACTTTGGGAAAGGGGGGAGATAGTATGCTGCGTTCATTCCTCTTTCTGTTCTAAGGTATAGCGCCGCTTCAAATTTTAAAGCGGACCTAAACTTTTGCACAGAAGAGGAGAACACAGAGAAATCTACTGTGTCTACCCTGCATGAGTTTATAGAGAACAGCCTGACTAATGCTCCCTTCTGAGCAAGTAATGAGCTAGTGTAATTTGAGCTTCCAGCTGTATGCCGACACATTTCTGTGCTCCCAGCTTCTGTGCTAAAACCAATAATTAAAATATTTTTGAAGTTAAAATCTGCTGCAAACAGACACCTCCCCTACCTCTTCCTCCCTGCCTTATGGCAGTATATACACATGCAGTGCCAAACCAATAATCAATGGCTGTTAGAGTAAAGAAAAAAAGTTGCTTCCCCCAAATTGCAGTTAACTGGTTAAAGATGGATTTTAGAGCCTTCCCAATCCATTTTGATGATGGTGCTATTAATAGTAATAATAATAATAATAATATTTTTTACATAATTTGTTTATTTCAAATACACACTTCTGAGATTAGCCTTGGATTTTCTTTAGGCCCCTATGGTAAAAGAAAAATACATTTTTTAAATTTCCGAACTTGTTAGTTTCGTGGTTACTGAACCACCAGCAGATTCATTCATCTGTACTTCTAAACATTGAGGTTCATGAGAACCCAGGTTAGAAGAGCCTGCATCAAACAAACACCATTTAGTGAATAGTGCCCTAAGTAACAATGTTAAAACATATTTAAAAATATACTGTATATAACAACAGAGGCTACAAAAAGCCGCAGATACTTCAATTTTAGACAAATGAAAAGGGTTCTTTCCAATTGCATATAACACAATTGCAAGCTGGCTGCTCTATTTTATGAATTAAATTTAGCGGTTTCTTGTAAAATCGATATGTACATTTCTAGAAGAAAGGAAAAAAGAAAAAGAAAAAAGACCAAAACAAAAACAAGCAGCATAAAATATGTGGAAAGTTGAAAACACATCAAAATCTCATTTGTGACCAGAAATATAATTAAACTCCCACGTTGTCATAGAGATCTATATTCACTCAATAATTAGCACAGCTCCAGAAAGTTTAAAGTATACCTACAGAGTACAGAAGATTAACCTGTAGATTGCAATTTTGACTTCCTGTTCAAGCATGTACGTTCAGAAGTTATTTTACCTGCAAATAATCAAGCTGTCTTTAAAGATGCTATTCATATAGCTATTTCCCTACATGGTCTCTAGGGTAATATGTTTCACAGTGTAATGGTTCCTACAATAAATAGCTTCACCTATTAAACAAATGAAACATTTCTTCTGGCTATTAAGAGTTTTTTCTCGTTACTTTTATTGCGTTGGGAGCTAAAAGTTTATCCAAGCTGATCCTCATTAAATTTATACACAAAGGAGATTATTTAAAATCTCCATGTGACTGAGCAAAGTTGTCCTGTATATGAATAAGGAACGTGTTCAACATTTTTCAGCACTCAAATAATTTCTAATTCTATGCTTTGCATTTATTTAAAATAGGTTGTCTGTGTCCACAATACCAGCTTATTACTCATGATATGAAATTAATCCTCATCACGAACTTTATCCTCCCTCTACAACCAATCTCAGCCTGCCAAATATTAGCTCATTTTTTATGTCCTCATTTACCTTGATTCAACACTGTTTTCATGTCTAAGCAGTTTTGAAGGTAATCTATCGGTGCTTAATGTTTCTCCTTAAAATGGTCGGATAGGTGGTTGTCAGCCATATACTCAGAACTGTAAGATGCTCCACACCTTGATCATCACTAAGAGTTGGTAGTCCATAACATCCATCATAAAAATCATAAGAAATAAGTTTGACCTGAGCATTGACGTGCATTTTACAGATCTTAGATCTTTTTTTGATAATGTATTACATGAGCAATTCAATAATAAAAAAAATAGGTTGCAAAAACTATGATCAAATGTCAATATTCTCAAGGAAAAAAAGGTACGATATATTTGTGCCAAAAATCATTAGCAGTTGCTGCATATCATATCTTGTATTGCTGGCCTTTGACAGTGTTGAACTAGACTATAGCAAAAGGCAAACATGGCAATGGGTGAAAAGGGTGGCAGATATATCTGTTATTCTAATTTGCAGATGGTAAAACAGGCACCCGTAAGTGCGATAGAATATTGGTAATCTTACCGATATTCCACTATCCCTCACTGTTTTTTATTTCTCACCTGTACTCTCCCCTCTCTACGCCTAACACTAACCTTCCACCTATATATGCCTAACACTAAACTCCCCCACCTACTCCTAACACTATGGCTAAAGTACTGTGTCTTTTAAAGCACAAATTATATATATATATATATATATATATATATATATATATATATATATATATATATATATATATATATATACATACAGTATATATATATATATATATATATATATATATATATATATATATATATATATGCATTTTCCTAATGCCAACTTTCCTCCTATATATGCCTAAGATTAACCCCCCACCTACTCCTAACACTAACCTTCCTGCTATGCTATATATATGCCTAACAATAATTTCACCCTATCTACTGCTAACTAACTAACCTTCCTTGGCTATAAAGCTACAATTTAACCAAGCATCTTTAAAACCACTAATTATTTATAACTTCTGTAAAGCTGCAATTTACCCAAGCAGCTAAAAAGCCACTAATTACAGTACCTACAGAGGCTACAAAGCAGTAATTTAACCAATGCCTGTATAAGCCACTAATTACAGGTTCGGGAACCTCCCGCGAAAGTTCGGTTCATGCAAACTTTTGCGAACCGCAATAGACTTCAATGGGGAGGCGAACTTTGAAAACTAGAAAACTTTATGCTGGCCACAAAAGTGATGGACAAGATGTTTCAAGCGGTCTAACACCTGGAGGGGGGCATGGCGGAGTGGTATACATGCCAAAAGTCCCGGGGAAAAATCTGGATTGGACGCAAAGCAGCGTTTTAAGGCAGAAATCACACTGAATGCTAAATTGCAGGCCTAAAGTGCTTTAAAACATCTTGCGTGTGTATACATGGATCAGGGAGTGTAATTAGAGTACTACTTCACACTGACACACCAAACTCGCTGTGTAATGCACCGCAAACAGCTGTTTGCGTAGTGACGGCTGTGCTGGACTGGTGCACACCTTGGTGAGATTGCTCTTCCTCACTCAGTGATGTCAGGTAATTTCTGACTGCCTTATCAACTTTCGATGGTTCTTTCTCTACCATTGTTAAAGCTTGCTGTTTGCTGTTCAGTACTTGCAGCAAGAATCTTTTATGGAGGGCAAGTCTGCCATTGCGAGTGACCACGGTAATGGCCGGGGAATCCTGGTTCGATTCCGCTCCAGAGTGGGAGCCTAAGAAATGGCTACCACCACCACACATCCAAGGAAGGCAGCAGGCATGCTGTGGGCAAAGGAGCAGGAACGGCTACCACCACACATCCAAGGAAGGCAGCAGGCATGGCATGCACGTCCCGAGGTAGTGACCAAAAATAACCAAACAGGAGGACTTTCGAGGCCCTGCTGTATATGTGAGATGAATCAACTTTAAATCCTTTAACGATAATCTGTTATGGAGGGCAAGTCTGCCATCCATTCAAGTGAAAGGTATGCACTGACTGCCAGGTATAATACAATGTGCAGTCAAAGATGCAGTGAAAGGTATGCAGTGACTGCAAACAGCTGTTTTTGTAGTGATGGTGCGCACCATGTTTTGTCCGTTTTGTCCATATCGGGGGGGATGCAGTGAAAGGTATGCACTGACTTGACTAATACAATGTGCAGTCACACAGGTGCAGTTATCAGGTATGCACAGAGTGGTATATCACACTGCGTGCACTCACGTAGGTAGGTGGGTGCATTGAACACAACAGGTAGGTATATGCAGTGATGGGTATTACAATGTGCACCTGTCACACACAGACAGGTAGCGGACAGGCACAGTGACACTGCGTGCGCTCAACTCACGCCGGGAGGTAGGTGCACTGTGAACAACAGGTAGGTAGGTATATGCAGTAATGAGTATTACAATGTGCACCTGTCACACACACAGGTAGTCACTGAATGTGCTGGGCCTGACAGTGGCACACACACAGTATGAATTATCAAGGCTGTCTATGCAACACAAGTGTCAGTGGGACACACAGAAAAAGCCGTTCGCCGGCAAACCGTTCGGGCCATCTCTAATTACAGCAGCCGTAAAGCCTAAACTGCTGCAAATGACCCCAGTGGCCCCAATTTATCTGTAAGCTTGCTTATTAGAACAGCCATAGGGAAATACTACCATTGGCACTAATGTTAATTAGGGGCAACCGTGGACCCACGCAGAAATTTGGGTGCCAGGTAAGATTTATCATAAATCTTATCATTTATCATTTATATTATCATTTATGTAAAAACTTTGGTATTTTCAGTTTTTTTTTTTTTGCAGCAGATTTGTGGTGGGGGGTTAGGGTTAAGTGTCAGGACGGGGCAAGGGTTAACTTTTGGTGTCAGTAGGGTAGTGGTTAGGGTTAGGCATTGGAGATGGTAGGATTCTGTAGGGTTAAGTTTAGTTGTAGTAAAATACCAGTAATATTTACTGATATTTTAATAATCAAATTAACACTCTAAACCAGGGCTCTCAAACTCGCGGCCCGCGGGCCATTTGCGTCCCTCGATACAATATTTTGTGGCCCGCGCCAGCAAAAGCTTCCTTATAGTTTGCTTCAGTGCTCCCAAGTAATCCGCCGCATCCCGCTAAACGAGGGCTGCAGAGCCCCCAAATCGCCCAAGGGGCAATCCGCTGGCATTACCTGGAAGGGGCAGAGCTTTCATCTTTAGCTCTGCCCCTCCTGACGTCAATCGCGGCGCATCGCCGCCTCTGCCCACCCCTCTCACTCTTCCTTCACAGAAAGAGATGAAGCTGAAAGCTCTGCCCCTTCCAGGAAATGCCGGCGGGGATTTGGGGGCTCTGCAGCCCTAGTTTTGCGGCGGGGACACAGCAGATTACTTGTAATGGGAGCACTGAAGTGAACTATAAGGTAAAATAGGCAAAATAGTTGGCTTCAGTGTGAATTTGATTTTGAAATAAAAATCAGTGCAAGGGACGGGGGTGAGGGGGGGGGGGGGCTGCTCGGTAGCTGCTGATTGACTTTTTTTTGTGAAATCCCTTATGCGGCCCAGCATCATCCTGATTTTGCCTCCTGCGGCCCTCAGGTAAATTGAGTTTGAGACCCCTGCTCTAAACTGATCAAGTATTGGTAAATGTTACAGATATTCCTCTATCGGCTATATCCTGGTGCCCAGATTTCTGGTGCCATAGAACCACTGTAAAGTCGAAATTTAACCGAGCACCATTATTGTTGAGTTAGCGTTCATAAGATTTGCATTGCCACCAATTAACAGATGCTATTTTTCAATGTCTCATTCCTCAGACTTGTGTCTACAATAGTTTCATATTTAGTAGCTGATAGATACACATATTTTATTGGGTCTATTTTATTGGGTCTTCCAACTAAATCATAGATGTAGTTCACTAGGAAGAGAGCCTTCCTCAGTGTTGCTGATCAAGCACACAGTATTATTTTAACAGCATCTATCCATCATGTCACTGATTATATAGTGTTATGTCATATAGATCAGGAATATAATTTTCAAGTTTTACAGTCATCACCAGCAGACAGCTTTGCGGATGGATCTAACCTGTTATCTCAACTGGCTGTTTCGACATGAATCCTGGTTCAAAGCTTAAAAAATGTTTCTTTAGCATACTTCCAACTGATGTCACAGCATCTATAACTTGAAGTTACAGATATGTGTACAACAATAAGCTTCCATTGTTACCATGGTCTTACAGGGGTCAATTGTTTTCAGTTATTTTGATGACGTTGATTAAATCTGTTGGTGATCTATTGCCACTAGCGTACCTTAAAGAGGAACTCCACTGAAAATAATGCAGTAAAAAAGTGCTTCATTTTTTACCATAATTATGTATAAATGATTTAGTCAGTGTTTGCTCATTGTAAAATCTTTCCTCTCCCAGATTTACATTCTGACATTTATTACATGGTGACATTTTTACTGTGGGCAGGTTATGTAGCTGCTCCTAGCTGTTTTGGCTGTTAGAGACAGCTGTAAACAGCTAATTCCTGTCTGTGAACATTGTTACATTGTGGCAGTTTGCCCAGAGTACCGCGGTACTCAGAGCTTCTTGTGGGAGGGGTTTCAGCACAAAATCATACAGCGCCCCCTGATGGTCTGTTTGTGAAAATCATTATATTTCTCATGTAAAAGGGGGTATCAGCTACTGATTGGGATAAAGTTCAATTCTAGGTTGGAGTTTCTCTTTAAGGTGGTCATACAGTAATAGAGTTTAACCATCAGATAGATCCCTCTCGGATCTCATCTGATCGGTGAGGGACAAAATCCTTTCACACACGCTGTACACATTTTCAATACATTTCAGCATTTAATCTAATGAAAATCATTGGAGCCACACACTGCCTGCCAGGTCCCCAAAATATCCTTTACCTCCCCGATGTGTATGTAGTCACGTAAGGTGCATGCCATTGGGCCTCTAGTGTTAAGGTACGTGCCATTGAGCTTTCAGTGTTCCATGGTAAGTATGTGAATTTTTCATTTTTAGCTGATAATAGGCATTTCATTTAACACCAGTCAAGAAGATAAAGCTTGCACGACATACAATTACCTCAAACACTAGGGTCCATATGCAGTTTAACTACACCGAATCCTACTTCCCTATTGTTTCCACCCCACTTTCTATATTGTAAGCTCGCAAGGGCAGGGAGCTCCTCCTATTCTTTCTTATTTTGCTGTAATTTATCATATGAACATGTACCAATTTCACTGATAGCTCAAACCACATATCATCTGTCTATGTATTTATACTTGTATTGCTGGATGCCATGATCGTACAGTGTGTCTAAAACTTATCATGTATCCATGTTCCCCAATATTTATTTTGATCTATGTACAGCACTATGGAACATGTTGGCTCTACTCAATAAAAAAATAAAATATTTTTTTTTAAAAATAACTTTTCAGCATGAAGGTATTAAAGAAGTGCCAAAAAGTAGATGAAAAAGTACTATCACAATTATTTTCAGCATTTTCACGCTTGCTGGTGGTTTAAAAAGCACTTTTTTTTTACAACGTGTGAAAATATCACCTAGGAGAAAACGTTAATTGCATATGGGCTCGGACCTCCAACCGAGCCAAACGAGTGGCATTTATTAGAGAAGATGAGCAATGGTACCCACCCATTCTCTCAATTTAGGTTTTTTTCAGTCCTGTTCCACCTGTTGTCTTATTGCTTGGAACTGCCTAAACAGAAAAGTAACAGTACAATTATAAGAGATAAAATCAATATATTTTAGTCTTGGCTATTTACAAAGTGCCAGTCACACAGAAGACATAACCAATGGAGATAAATGTGATGTCTACAGGGAAATCCTACACCCAACTCTCCACAAAAATGATGCTCCTGATATCAATTGAGATTGATTTTTCGTGTACTTTCACTTACCACAAGCTGGCAAAATGATGCCTATCGCAAATCAATCTCATTGTCCACTTGTTACATTTGGCAGGATTAAAAACATAACAAAAATCAATGTCTTGGGGGTGAGAGGGGATAAAATATCACTAGTAACCGTTGGCATAATCTGCATCTTTCCATTTACAATTATTTTTTTTTTAGGTATACAAAGAAAAATGTATGAATTACATGAGTTTTAAATTAAAAATAGGAACCCAAATTAAAACCTAACATTTTGATTTTAATTAAATTCACATTTCAATGCAGAGCCACTATGGGGTTGATTCACTAACGTTGATGTGCATTGATAATGCACATTACGCAGGAGTAATTATTATGTAAATTGGTAATGCATGCAGTAGCGGCACACCTTATTAGCAGACTGGCAAAATAACATAGACATGTTGCCAAACCAGTCAGCCCAATTACACATGTGATATGAATGTAATGTGATGTTCATCCATTATCAACGTACGTAATCCTGGATGCATTACACATTCATAACTCTTGTGTTAGGCGTGTTATGTTCATGTTAAATGTTAAGTGCCTTATCAATGTACAGCAATGTTAATGAATCAACCTCTGAATAACAGTCAAAAATACAAACACTATACCGTTTAAAGTAATCTATTCTTGCAATATAAGCATCACTATTAATAAATATTGTTATTGAAAAACTGTTTTGAAAGTGCAACCTGCACTCACAAATGTACCACAACAGATTAAAAGATGTAAAGGCTCATTAAATGTATTATTTATTCAGCTGTCATAAAACCATTACAAGACTTAAAAAACACATACTAGTTGGGGCAGTAATGCATTCTCTCAGATAGTGTACACTGTCCATCCCATAGGTAATATGATATTCCTATGGATCTCCCAATTGTCAAGGAAAGGTGAACAATACATACTGTATTTCCTGACTGATAATATATGTTCACAGTCTCCAAAGATACTCAGGACCTCAGTCTGCAATGCCTTAAATATTTTCCTCCCCATGTGCAAAATCAGTATCTTGCATCAGATTCATTGATGCACTTTATGAATGATAGCTTTAACATTGTAAGAGTGACACCTATAGTATTGAATGTAAACTGGCTAGAAAGTAACCCAATATACAAGCAGGAATTAACAGCAATATAAGTCAGAATCCCTTATATAAGCATTTAGTATTTATACAGATACTTCTTTAAATTAGATTCTACCTATTGTTCCTATAAATCCTGTAATATAATAAGATACAATAATCCTGTAATATAATAAGATATAAGAGATACATATTTGCTTCTATGTCATTGCAATGTATTAGAGATACAAGGCCTCTATACAACAGTTTTGCATTCTATTTTGAAGAAGTCACCACATCCTCTATAATAAAAACCCTGTGTCTCTGCATCCCATGTCCATGTGTGTCTCTGCGTCCCATGTCCATGTCCATGTGTGTCTCTGCGTCCCATGTCCGTGTGTGTGTGTGTGTGTGTGGTGTGTGCGCGTGTGTGTGTGTGTGTGGTGTGTGCGTGTGTGTGTGTGTGTGTCTCTGTGTGTGTGTGTGTGTCTGTGTGTGTGTGTGTCGCTGTGTGTGTGTGTGTGTGTGTCTCTGTGTGTGTGTGTGTGTGTGTGTCTCTGTGTGTGTGTGTGTGTGTGTGTGTGTGTGTGTGTGTGTGTGTGTGTGTGTGTGTGTGTGTGGTGTGTGCGTGTGTGTACGTGTGTGTGTGTGTGTCTCTGTGTGTGTGTGTGTGTGTGTGTGTGTGTGTGTGTCTGTGTGTGTGTGTGTGTGTGTGTCTGTGTGTGTGTGTGTGTGTGTGTGTCTGTGTGTGTGTGTGTGTTTGTCTGTGTGTGTGTGTGTGTGTGTGTGTGTGTGTGTGTGTGTGTGTGTGTGTGTGTGAGCGCGCGTGCATGATGATGGGAGGAAGGGGGCGTTCCAACACAGCCCTAGAGCCCATTTTTAAATGGGCTTAGGTCTACTAGTATTGTATAAAATGTGGAAAAGAAGTAGACTTTAAAGAGGGACTCAGGAGAGAATTAAAATAAATGAATAACTATATGTACATCCCTGCATCCCTACAGTGGTAGAGTGAACAGGGAAACCTAGTCTGACCTACCTAAGAAAGGCATGTTCTTAAAGGGAACCTGACGTGAGAGGGATATGGAGGCTCCCATATTTATTTCATTTTAAACAATGCAGATTGCCTGGCTTTCCTGCTGATCCTCTGCCTCTAATACTTTTAGCCATATACCCTGAACAAGCATGCATGTAATATGTTTCTGACAAAAATCTGAAAAGATTAGCATCATGCTTGTTTCAGGTGCGTGATTCATCAACTACTGCAGCCAATGAACTCAGCAGCCCTGCCAGGCAAATGGTATTGTTTAAAAGGAAATAAATATGTCAGCCTCCATATACCTTTCACTTCAGTTTCACTTTAACTACTTTGGCCTCCTGGACGTACTAGCTACGCCCAGGAAGCCATATGCGCGTCCGCGCGCTCCCGCGGCCGATCGCGCGCGTGCACGCGCGCTCCTGGCTGCGGATCATTAGCCCATGAATCAGTGAATCGGGCTATGGTGCCCGATCACTGATTCCTCTCCCCCGCAGAAAAAGTGACAGCTTCTCTCAGAAGCTCCGCTTTTTCTGGCTGTTGCGTCCCCCATACGTCCCTCTAAGCGTATGTTACGCTTAGAGTGACGTCATGTAAACAAACTCATGGCCGCCATCTTGTGGCCAAAAAGTAAAACTACAACTAAAAGTAAAAAAAAAACCTTAACACACATTTACATTATAAAAGTTCTGTTTACATCCCACCCTCCCAAAAAATACCCAAATAAAATGTTTAATATAAAAAAAAAACATTACAATAATAAAAAAAAACATGTAAATATTTACCTAAGGGTCTAAACTTTTTAAATATCAATGTAAAGATGAAATATTTCTATACTTTTTTTATTTTAAACTTGTAAATAGTGATCGATGCAAAACGGAAAAAAATGCACCTTTATTTCCAAATAAAATATTGTCGCCATACATTGTTATAGGGACATAATTTTAACGGTGTAATAACCGGGACATATGGGCAAATACAATACGTGAGTTTTAATCATGGAGGCATGTATTATTTTAAAACTATAATGGCTGAAAACTGAGAAATAATGATTTTTGTTTGTTTTTCTCTTATTCTTCCTGTTAAAATGCATTTACAGTAAAGTGGCTCTTAGCAAAATGTACCACCCAAAGAAAGCCTAATTGGTGGCGGAAAAAACAAGATATAGATCAGTTCATCGTGATAAGTAGTGATAAAGTTATAGGCTAATGAATGGGAGGTGAACATTGCTCGGATGCATAAAGTGAAAACGACTGAAGGCTGAAGTGGTTAAGTAATGTATTTCAGATAAGATTGCTACAAAAATTGTGATATTTTCTTTTTTTTTACCAATTGTGACACTAACATGTGACAGTCAAATGCAATTAACAGTATGGTCCTATAATAATTCAGTGTAATGTATGACCAAACCAATATGAACAATAGCAATAGCATATATGGGGGCTTTGCTATTCCCCGCCAAAACCAGCGCAAAATTACACAAAAATTACATGAAAATGAATGCATAATTATGAATGATTATATACAATCAATTGAATTAACAATTTGTAATTACGTATAGGCGTAATTGCAAAAAATGTATGCAAAACTTTGCATAATCGTAATTAGCTGATTACGATCATCCCTGATATTAATACAAATTATAGTATATATCAATAAACAAAGTACAGAATTCATACAAAAACAGAATCAATACAAAATACAGAATTGGTAATGACCAGAGGCAGCCTTTGGGGGCAGGGGGGGAGGGGGCAAGTGGGGCAATCGCCCCAGGCCCCTCACCTGAAGAGGCCCTGCACTGCCCCAAGTACATCATGCTACTGCTCACCTAAAAGTTCACTCATGCTGACCTGACGGTGCCTGGCTCTTCCTGAATCCTGGGCGGCTCCTACATCACACTCAGGTGCTCACGCTGACCTGACAGCAAGCATTCTTCATCGAGCACCTGCTCTTCTGGGAGCGCTCTTCGCATGATGTCACAATTGACTTTATGTGCATGCACAGAGCACGCCAAGCCACAGGCGCGTGATGAAGGACATGCACTGCCTGGTCAGCGCCTGCACATTGTGCAAAATACCGCCAACCTGAGCCAACCAAGCAGGAAGAGCCGCAGGGGATTTTAGGATTTAGGTGAGTCAGTTTGGGTCGTAGAGCCATCCATTGTATATAGATGCTTATTCCTGCCAGCATGAAGCATCCCCCCCTCCCCCTTTCCCCCCCTACAAATGCAATCATGCAACAGACCCTTACATTTCTTCTGTCACTGCAAGCCAGATCAGAAGTAATACCACCAGGTCTGCATTGCATGAAGGCTCGTGTAGAGGTGGCCATACATCAGGTGACTATCCAATTTGATTATTATAATCGGATGAAAATCGGTGGCATCAAGGGCATGCCCAATCAATGATGCAACCAATTTTGGGCCGACATGGTGTAAGACTTGTTGGATCAGGTGCGTATTGGTAACAGCAAGCAATATCGGGAGAAGGGATGAAACCCCTGGCGCTGTTCCCGCAATGTGTACATATGTAATCTATATGTGCTGTAATGTGCATTTATACATTACCTGTCCTGTTTCACAGTGCCCATCTGTCTTCCACCTCTCTTCGCTTATCCGCATATATGCATAGCGCACAGGTGCATGACGTCACACACGCGCCACCCCGGCAGCGTGTATGCGGCTAATTGAAGAGAGGCGGAAGTTGGATAAGCACTGTGACACAGGACAAGTAGTGTATAAATGCACATTACAGCACATATAAATTACATACATGTACACATGCACACAATAATAAGGAGTACTGCATTAGAGGCGGACAAGCTAGTGAGCATGGTGGCACCGTATAGGGCCTACACTTATGGCTCTAGGCCCCGCTTGTGATGCTCGCCCCAGTCCCCCTGTACTCTAAGGTCGCCTTTGGTAATGACAGTGACAAAAGTAACATGATGAGAATAAAATGTATAATAAATACCAAGACACAAAAGGGTTAGAAAGCCCTGTCCTTGTGAGCTTACAGTCTAAAAGAACAGGAGCTGAAAGGGGCTGTAGAGACTGCATGGGATTTGGGCTCACACAAATATTTAAAAACTGACATGATATAGTCAAAGAGCTCTAACACACATTACAGCAAGCTCTGCCAACAAGTGCCTAAATTGTATTAAGAAACTGCTGTTCATCAATTGTGGTTTAAAAACTTTGTATAAGAATTTTAAAGAACCATTATATTAAACCTCTTGTCGATGATTAAGAACAGCACACATTACAGATTATGGGCTGTTTAGGATAGGAACTTACATTTACATCTCCAGTATTTAAGAAGTGTACTTGCAAATCTTATCATTTTACAATCCACTTTCTAATCACACAGTTCATGGAAGGTGCTTTTTAATGAAAAAGTGCAATGAAGAGCATTGAAGTGTAGCTGTGTTTAGTTCAAGCATTTAACTATGTATAGCCATATTAGGGAGCAAGCTTGAATTCAGGTCCATGTCCTGCTCAGCAGCTAATAAAACATTTAACTCTTAAAGAAATGATAGAAACAATGTAAGCCTTGTGTACATAATGCTAGTTGTGCTACGTGCGTAATGCACTTTACATTGCTTGTGGAGGAGGAGGAGGTCCTGGGTAGTGTTGGGCGAACAGTGTTCGCCACTGTTCGGGTTCTGCAGAACATCACCCTGTTCGGGTGATGTTCGAGTTCGGCCGAACACCTGGTGGTGTTCGGCCAAACTGTTCGGGTTCGCCCGAACTGCTGAATGCCCGGCCGAACAGGGCCCCTGTTCGGCCAAACAGGGCCCTGTTCGGCCGAATACGGCCCCCTATGGGGTCGCAGGCATAAGGGGGGAGCATGCCCCGATCGCGGGGGGGGGGGTCGGAAATTCCCCCCACCCCCTCCGCTAGCGCTCCCCCCTCTGCCCGCTTCCCCATACAAAAGTTTGACGAAAGTAAAATAGTACCGGTGGTGGTGGCTGGCTGCTGCAGTGGCTGGCTGGCACTATGAAGTGACTGAGGAGGAGGAGGAGGAGTAGGACGCGTTGAGGGAGGCCGGGCAGCGGGCGGTTCAGCGGTAGTACCCTTGTGGTACTTCCGCCCTTTCTCTGACCTCACGTCCTGTGCGTGATGACGCATACGAGGGTATGCGTGACGCGTACCCTCGTATGCAGAGCACGTGAGGTCAGAGAAAGGGCGAAAGTACCACAAGGGTACTACCGCTGAACCGCCCGCTGCCCGGCCTCCCTCAACGCGTCCTACTCCGACTCCTCCTCCTCAGTCACTTCATAGTGCCAGCCAGCCACTGCAGCAGCCAGCCACCACCACCGGTACTATTTTACTTTCGTCAAACTTTTGTATGGGGAAGCGGGCAGAGGGGGGAGCGCTAGCGGAGGGGGTGGGGGGAATTTCCGACCCCCCGCGATCGGGGCATGCTCCCCCTTATGCCTGCGACCCCATAGGGCCCCCAAAAGCGGGATGTTCGGGGAGTTCGGCCCGAACATGCCGAACATCGCGGCCATGTTCGGCGAACGTTTCCGAACCCGAACTTCCAGGTGTTCGCCCAACACTAGTCCTGGGGGATGTGACGTAAGTCTGTTCCTGCACACGTGGCTGTGCTGGTTACAATTCACGCTTCCTCGATGAGAAGCTGCTGTTGCTGAGTGTCTGTGTTCAGACAGACGTTGTCAATTCCTGTCCACAGGAGTTTGACAGGCTGAACTCTGCTATAAGTTAAAAGAAAAAGAAGGGACACTGAGAGCCTAATATAGTGTAGTAAGTTGGGTGTTGGGTAAATGGAAAAGTATATGATAGATATACTCACAAGTCAGGGTTACCAATTAGGCAACCACTGTGTAGGCAGGTGAGGAGATTAGGCCTGTCCTTACTCAGGATTAAGATGTCGCTCTCTGTAGATTAGGAGAAGAAAGGGAATTCAACCCCTCCACCAGGGGTTGATACTGATATTGTAAGGAGAACAGAGGCGCCAACAGAATAACATATATCTAAAAACTTTAAAATTCCTCAGGAGGCGGTGGTGGACTCATCTCCCCGAAGCAGACATGATTGTAACGATCGGTGTCAGCACACCGAGAGAATCTGATTATTGGTGATCTGCAGTATCACCAAGAATACAGATTATACCTGATTATTGATGATCTGCAGAATCACCGATAATCTAAGTATAACTAACCTCTGGACACCTTTATAATGTGAGTGTTTGGTGCAACAGTAATGTCTTAGAGTAAGACCACCCGAGGAGCAGGTGGTCTCAGTCAGTATGGGCGATACTGCCTTTTGAGAAGTGCAAAAACCGTCCAACAGCCTGAGACCTCCAAAGGGGTGGAGTCCCAGGCTGAAGGTAGGAAGAACCTGTGAGTGAATGACACCTGAAAGGTGGATGTCACTAGCAGGTCTGGAGACTATGTCTTAAGGAGAGAGATAGCTCTCAAGGTCGGGCAAGCCAGGTCGGCAACACACAGGCAGACAAGGTACATAGACAGAAGGCTGATTCAGTATCCAATGGCAGGCAGGGTTTGGCAACAGATAATCAGATATGCGTAGGTACCGAATCAGAAAGCAGAGGGATAGTCAGAAATGCAATAGGTCATGACAGATATCAACAATGCCTAGACTTGGGTGTGAGGCTGTGGTCTCTACACCCTGGAACTAGTCTGGAGTATAATATGATGGTACAGAGTATTCCTAGATTTGGGTGTGAGGTCCGTGGTCTCGACACCCTGGAACTAGTCTGGAGAATAACAGAATGATAACACAGAGTCCCTAATCTTGGGTGTGAGGTCCGTGGTCTCGACACCATGGAACTAGTCTGAAGTATAACAGAATAATAACACAGAGTCCCTAATCTTGGGTGTGAGGTCCGTAGTCTCAACACCCTGGAACTAGTGTGAAGTATAACACAATAATACACAAAAGTAATCTGGCTCAGTGTGAATTCCCAGGTCCTCCTGGTTCTAACACACTGCAAGATCTGACTAAGGTCTGAGTGCTTCCACGTAGTGTTCGCAGACAACTTGAGACTGACCAGCAGTGACTATATATAGCGCGGCGCTCTCCGGCGCCACCATCCGCGATCAACCAATAGCCACTTGCTTTGAGGTCGGCTGACCAACCTGGTCAGCTGATCCCTCCTTGTTTGTCATACAGGTTCTGCCTCTCAGCGCGCACGCGCATTTTCCTCAGCCTGTGTGAACTAACAGGCCCAGCCACACTAGACGCACGCTGCTGCGTGCAAACTGCCGCGCTGGACGCAGAATCAGCCGCCTTGCCGCCAGTACATGCGGCGGCTTTTCACAATGATACTGTCGGTTTTAGTACAAACACATTTATTTATATACTCCAACATACAGTGCAACGCGTTTCACGGGTATATTCCCGCATCTTCAGGCAATAATTAACAAGAGTACACACAGTGCAGTCTTTAGGTCACTGTAGACAGAGGCGCTTATCGTGACCTAAAGACTGCACTGTGTGTACTCCTGTTAATTATTGCCTGAAGAAGTGGGAATATACCCGTGAAACGCGTTGCGCTGTATGTTGGAGTATGTAAATAAATGTGTTTGTACTAAAACCGACAGTATCATGTCTGCTTCAGGAAGATGAGTCCACCACCGCCTCCCGAGGAATTTTAAAGTTTTTAGATATATTTTATTCTGTTGGCGCCTCTGTTCTCCTTAAAATATCTGCTATAAGTTAGTTCAGTTTCACATGCCCGCAGCCCCCCTTCCCCTCAGCCTGCACAATAATGGGTAGCTTTTCAGGGAAACGCAGAGACACAGGCTGGTACACTGGAGAGTGATTGTGCAGAGCAAACTAACTGACAAATTACAAACTTTTATCTCCACATCGCTCACGTTGTCATATGTGGCTTACAAAACCTCCACTAACACCCTTCAGTGATACACTCACCAAATGGGATGGACCAATATTCCAGTGGTCTCTGCTCGGATGTGGGGCATTAACTGGGCTCCCCTCACCTCTCGATTACACCCTCTCTGTCTTCCTGCAGATATTTTCTCATATATACTGGTCAGCACAATACCTCAGAATAATCATAATAAACCATCATCGCGCAACATTGTCTTAAGATAATGAATGACGGAGTTTCTGGCGGCGATTCTGTGAAATGATATTGTGTATCTATATGTACTTTGTATGTTAGTGTGCAGGGATATTTGACATTGACATATAACTGACAGCTGAGACAAGCAGCCAGGCAGGAGCAGGAAAGCTAGTAGACCAAGAAATCCAGTGATCAACCTGTGTACTGTAGTGCAGATCTTTATATTCAAGTATATCCTGTCAATGTTACTGTCTGCTCTATCGTATTAAACTTTGTTGTGCTACTTTCACTGCCACTACAGAGGGACTACATATCCCAGATTTTCTCGGCCTAATATTTAATAGCAAAGTGTAACGATTGTGGAATCGTCTCCGTGGTCAGCGCACCAGACGTGCGCTGACGCGGTGGATTTCCTCCACAAGCGTATTATTGCGGACACCCAGGCTAGGTGCTATGCACCCGCAGAGGGCAATTCCCACCGGCAGATGGCGCTGTGGAGTGCAGGCGAACACAGCCGCTGCACAGCCACAGATGCCAAATGGGAATTGTACAGATCCGGGACAAGGTACAATCAGGCAGGGCTGGATAGCCCACAGGGAACAGAGCAAAAGGACAGAACCAATGTGTGCCCACCAAATTAGTCGCCACCCAGCGACGGCGAACACACAACAGCGGAAACGAAGTAGGAAACGCAATCGCAAGAATGGCGATTGCCAATAGCGACACAAGACTGAGCAGGACAGAGTACAAGGGTAGCAAAGGCACAGCAAATCATACAAAGAGAAAGATAAAGAAAATAACAAATGCTAGCTGAACGCGAACACCGCACTCATTCGCAACAGTGCACGCGTTCGTGCGCGGTCTCCGCGTGTTACGCACAACAGAGACAAGCACGCCTAACTAACCAAAGACAGACAAACACGAAACAGAGAACGCGAGCGCTTGCTTAACGGTTACCTCACCGAGCCTACAGCAAGCGTTTCGAATCAGACAAGACAGACACACGAAAACAGGGACAAGCGAGAGATAGGATCCACAGCACTAGCGAAAAGTGGCTAGCGCGATCCAGGTACAGAGTAGCAGAACAGAAGGATCCCCAGCGCTAGCGAAAAGTGGCTAGCGCGATCCCAGAAGACAGAACAGAAGGATCCCCAGCGCTAGCGAAAAGTAGCTAGCGCGATCCCAGAAGACAGAACAGAAGGATCCCCAGCTCTAGCGAAAAGTAGCTAGCGCGATCCCAGGAGACAGAACAGAAGGATCCCCAGCGCTAGCGAAAAGTAGCTAGCGCGATCCCAGGAGACAGAACAGAAGGATCCCCAGCGCTAGCGAAAAGGAGCTAGCGCGATCCCAGGAGACAGAACAGAAGGATCCCCAGCGCTAGCGAAAAGTGGCTAGCGCGATCCCAGGAGACAGAACAGAAGGATCCAAACACACGGCAGACAGAACAGATGAGGTAGGCAGAAACAACCGCTGTTCCAACCTACACTCCAGACTCAATCAGAAGGATCCACAGCCACTAACGCTAGGGCTTGTACGATCCAAACACAAGACAGACGGAACAGGCAAAACAGATAATACAACCTGACTGGACTAGAAGGGGAGCCTAAAGCAACCCCCAGGAATTAACTATACTAGATAGCAATGGCTGACACTCCAGCAGTGTCCATCAGGAACAGACCATGGAAGGGAAATGTCCAGCAAAGCATTCTGGGAGCAGAATGCTTTTATAGTGCCAGTCATCACAGGAGGCAGGTAACGGATTTGCATGACTAATGTATGCAAATCCCTCAGCAACACAAGCTGCACAACTGACAGAAGGTCTCCTTTCCAGAGTCCTGCAGCAAGCAAACCTAAACAATGGTCAAAAGGCTGCCTGCCTGCGCAGGCAGTTGAGCGGATTCTCACACAAAGTATGTACGTTATGACTTAAGAACGGATTTGGGCTAAGAACAAACCTACAGTCCCTATCTCTTTCATTAACCAGGGACTACCTGTATCTTGTTTATGTTTCCTTATTAGCAAACATTGCTGGCAGCGTTTCAGCTAAACACAAACAGAAAGTGTACACAGAAGACAAATTCTCACTAGATACATCATAATATACAGCAGCTATGCAATAAACTACATTGGCAGCTTTCGGTGCAGATAAACTGTACTTTGGGAACTTGTAATTTGTAAGTGGATAGTAATACTTCTGTACAAAGCAAATATGATAACTGTATGGTGTATTAGAGTTTAATACTGTCTTAACATGCACTGTCTGCACACATTGGGCTTGAATCACTAAACAGTGATAACTGATATCACCGTCGCGCTAACATTTTGCGCGCGTTATAATGTGCATAAAGTTTTTCGTGCGCAATCCCAAATTTCCACGCAAAACTTACGATTGCGCACAAAAAACCCACAATTGTGCGCAAAAAACATTATGCGCGTTATAACGCACGCAAAACGCTAGCGCGACCGTGGTATTAGTTATCACGGTTTAGTGAATCAAGCCCATTGAGTTTACCATTCTTTGTGAATATACCGCCTTATTTGTAGAAATGTGAAGCCGGCACCATCCAGTTGTATCATGCTCTTTTATTTGAAGTTCATAAAGCAGAACTATCACATAGAAAACGACGTTTCGGGGCACAGCCCCTTTCTCAAGTTGGTGACAGCCTAAAAAATCTCAGCAATAAACACAGTTTTTATATCCCCACCCATGTTCAAACTGACCAATCCTGGGCTGTACCAAAAGTGTCAGCCAATTAGGTAAGTCAGGACCCTAAGCGGACCTGATGGGAAACACTTGTATGTTAGGAGGAACCAATAGAATAGAGGGACACTCACCTGTGTCCACATTCATGCCATCAGGGGACTGAACCGCCCCGCATGCGAACCACCGCCATCTGCGCCCCTCCCCCCCCGCCCCAAAGAGAGGGAGAGAGACAAGCGCATTGGTCTGCCGCGCCGAACGGCGTCACGTGGCCATAAGCATGACCACCATGCAGGAAGAGGCAGGACGCGCGAGCCAGTGTGGATCGCAGAAGTAACAGCGCACATCACACGCTCCAGTGTCCGCCTCCCCCGCCCAGAGCGGCGCAACCATGGCAATGCTACGAGGAGGGGACGGAGCCCTCCCCCTAGACACAAAGTAAACACACCAACACACTGCATCAAAAAAACAAGGCCAGGGGGAAGAAGAAAGTGGGGAAGGAGAACAATGTGTATATACACACTATAAAGATACTCCACAGGAATAGCAGAAGTATATCATTGTCAGCAGCAAGTCCGTTCTGCCCAAAGGTAAAGGAGACCAAGATAAAGCAGATAAAGTTAAACACATATATATACATATAATAAAGAAATAAAGAAATAAAAAGTCTGACTTGTTTTACTCAAAAATTGGCTCTTTTGATAGTTGAGCTGAAAAATAAGTAAGGTGAGATAATTCAAGAGAATGGTTTGTAAATCAACCCCATAGTGTGCACAAAGCCCAATGCATCATCATTACTTAGAAAAGCTAACCACTAGAGATTCAATAGAGATTCAAACAGCAGCAGTCTAACAGCAGGGAAACCACCGTGCATTGAGATGTTGGCACTCAGAGAGCCTAAGTGGTTTTTAGGATGGCTTTAAAGTGTTGTGGTTTTTATGATGTAAGCATACATATGAAAATATTAGCCAAGTGCATTTAGCTTCATAAAAAAAATGGTGAATCAATTTTAGCTACTGTATAATCTGTAACTGAACTGGTCTTTGCAGTATGAAAATCATTATAAATCTTACAGGTTTGTCAAAGAGCACTTTAAAAGATACAGATTACTCCTCACTAAAGGCCAATTTGGCCATGACCAGATATTTTTCAAACTTTTTAGAATGATTTAACTTCTAAATGTGTTCACAGAAGGCATTTTATTAAACTTCACTTGGAAATTGTAGGAAAACCTCTGGAAAGTATAATTATATGAAAGCTTGAATTTTTTTCAATTGATATAGTTCAGCACTTCCTACGTTAGCAGCTCATGTAGAAACATCATAATTCATGTATCGTTATAAGCTTACTATACCTTCATAGCAGAACTAAAAGTCAAATAAAGAAGTCTGGGAGATACCAAAATCACTGGAACAAAAATGTTTAAAGTGTAATTCTACTTAGAAAAATGTGTATAAGGCTGGGCATACACCATGCAGCTTTTTACTCACTTGGGGCTTGATTCACAAAAGGGTGACAACTGAGTTATCACGCCTAAAAGCTTTGCATGTGCTAAGTAGTTTGCACTCTAGTTTGCACGTGCAAACTAGGGTGCAAACTAGGGTGCAAACTACTTAGCGCCCTAGTTTGCACATGCAAAGCTTTTAGGCGTGATAACTGAGTTTTTAGGCGTGATAACTAAGTTATCACACTTTTGTGAATCAAGCCCTTGGTATTTTTGATATGCATGCAAATACACTGCTGTGATGAAATACCGGTAGGTTGCACAGCAGATCAGCACAACTGAAGAAAACATGCATCCATTTTAATACAGCAAACCTCTTGATGTACAGAAAGTCACACACAATAGCTTTTTTAGCACATTTTAGTTCTGGTGTTGGATCCATAGAGCATGTTGGTTTGTCCACAGAGATACCGTTTTTACTTTAAATATTTATTAAAGGAATGTTTTGAAGTTATTGGAGCTCACACTTATGTCTTGATTCACTAAGACAAATAGCATGCCTTATCAAAGTTAACACGCCTTATAAAAATTAACACGCCTTATCAGAGTAGCATAGCAAGCACTACGAACCCGCAGGGGCTCAGGGCAGGACGATTGGAGTTGCCAATTAGCAGGCATAAGTTCATAGCGCTCACTATGCTACTCTAATAAGGCATGATAACTTTGATAAGGCGTGTTATCTCTGATAAGACATGCTATTTGTCTTAGTGAATCAAGCCCATATTGTATTTCTAAATGTGTCATCTGACTGTATCCAGCTCGGATATTACAACTGCAAAAGGCCAAGCGACCTCAAGCTGTGATACGTCATCTTGGTAGATCACACCTGAGTCAGTCCCCTACAGTATCTCCCTTTGCAATCTGTATCAGTGCCATTCAAATAATTCATATTCTGAAATACAGTGTCTTAAAAAAAGATTTTCCCTTTGTTTCTGGGGACACATGCCATAGAATAAAAATATTTCCCTGGTCCCTGGATAAAAAAATGGTACTGTGATAAACAGCGGAAAAGCCGCCGCATGTTCTGGCAGCAAGGCGGCTGATTACGCGTTTGATGCAGTGGTTAGTCCGCGTCAGCAGGCGTCTGGTTTGTCTGGAGCTGGTGGTGCCCATGGGCAGAGTGGCGTGGGGGTCGCTGCAGGTTCTGACGGCAAAGTGGCAGTGCGGAGGGTTCCCCGCAACAACATGCGTCTGGGTTAGCTGGACCTAGTAGTGCACACAGATGGAGAGCTATGCGTGCGCGCGCCGCTAGACAGGCTCTTTATACCAATAGGAGGAAGATCAGCTGATCGGGACGGTCAGCTGATTCCTGTCCGGCTATTGATTGGTTGATGGGAGCTGGGCGGCGCTGTGGGGTGCTTTACTATATATATCTCTTGCTGTTCAGTTGCTGGTTGTCTGGCGTTGCGAATGCTTATGTGTTAGCACTCAGACCTTAGTCAGATCTCCAGTGTGGTGGAACCAGGAGGCCCTGGGAATCCACACTTAGCCAGAAAATGTATATCGTCTGTGTTATTCTCTAGCATAGTTCCAGGGTGTTGAGATCACGGCCCTCACACCCCAGACTAGGAATACTGTATATCATCTGTGTTATTCTCTAGCATAGTTCCAAGGTGTTGAGATCACGGCCCTCACACCCTAGACTAGGAATACTGTATATCATCTGTGTTATTCTCTAGCATAGTTCCAGGGTGTGGAGATCACGGCCCTCACACCCCAGACTAGGAATACTGTATATCATCTGTGTTATTCTCTAGCATAGTTCCAAGGTGTTGAGATCACGGCCCTCACACCCTAGACTAGGAATACTGTATATCATCTGTGTTATTCTCTAGCATAGTTCCAGGGTGTTGAGATCACGGCCCTCACACCCCAGACTAGGAATACTGTATACCATCTGTGTTGTTCTCTAGCATAGTTCCAGGGTGTGAGATCACGGACCTCACACCTCAGACTAGGCCTTGTTCTGATATCTGTTATGACCTGTAGCTTTCCTGACTATTCTTCTGATCTCTGATTTTGTACTTTGCATATCTGATACTCTGTTGCCGACCCGGCCTGTCTGACCTTCTGGCTGTCACCCTCCGTAGGGTGTCCAGCCTTTCCGCAGGGGTCCCCTGCTCTTCAGAGGGGACACTGCTCCTTATCAGTCTGGGACTCCCACTCCAGGTGTCCTTGACTGCAGTAGAGTCTTCTCTACTTATTGGACCACCTGCTACCCCGGTGGTCGAAAGGTTACTGTTGCACCAAATCACTTACACACCCAGGTGTCTAAAAGTTAGACATATTTGATTATTGGCGATTCTGCAGATCCCCAATAATCAGGTATATCTGTATTCTTGGGGATACTGCAGATCGCCAAGAATCAGAATCTCTCTCTGGTTGCTGACACCAATCGTTACAGGTACTCTCCTTGGTCCTAATGTGGTTAGTAGGGTAGATATATGTACAAGTCCAAACCCCGCAACAACGTATACATGTGGAATTGCAGGATCGAATGCTGTGCTGCATAGGATGTTGACAGTAAATTTGCTGTTAAAAGGTACCCTTATAAAAATAGATTTATAACTACCAAAATTTGGTTTAAAAATCTGTATCCTCCAATCATTAAATTTACAGCCTATGTATTTTTTTAGTGGCTTCTTCCACCCAATTAACCTGGGTGCAAGCAGCAACCCACACTCCCAAATCCCCACTGATACTCACCTTCAAGAGTCTTAAACTTTAGGGCCACATGATGTCACCATTGAGTAAGACTGTCCATAGAGCCTGATCAGCAGAGTGCCAACTCCCCCAGCCCCAACAGGTCCCGGTGCTACATTCCAGGATTACCATGACGTCTCATATGCAGATCAGAACTTCCTTCACTTTGTGCAGCTACATCAATTAAGTAGATTAGATGGCTTCCAGACAACATAACCCCCTTCCCAGTAAATAGTAGTAAGTGTTGCACACTTCCTCCATAACACAAAAAAGGGCGACATCACTGACTATTCCTATATCAGCCTCAAGCTGGCTGACTTGTGTCTCTGTTAGTTTGACATCCATTCATATGGTTACATAAAGGAGCCAAATAGTAATCAAACATTTGTTTTTGTAATTTTCATAGGGCTAGTGTTACTCCAATATATATGACAGGCCAGTTTACATGTTTACATCATTGATTGTTTTACTTACTTTGTTTTGCTGCCTGAAAGAGTTAATTTCTAGGCATGGCATGGAAGTGACAGCTTCTGTCTTGTCGCTACCTTGTCGGGAATATAGTAAACATCACTGATAAGCATGAGAAAAAGGAGAACCGAGAGCCCAATATGGTGTAGTATGTACAGGCAACAGGGTAAATAGAACGAGTATAAATTAGATACTCACAAACCAGGGTTACCTCCAGGCAACCACTGTATAGGCAGGTGAGGAGATTAAACTGTCCTCACTCAGGATTAAGAAGTCGCTCTTTGTAGATTTGAAGAAAAAAAGGGGTATCCCCCTCCACCGAGGGTGGATATTAGATGTATTATATTTGAGAACAGAGGAGCCAAAAGGATAAAAACAATATTTAAAAGATTTACAATTGCTTAGGAGGCAGTGGTGGACTTACCTCCTACAAGCAGGCACAACAAGCTGTGTATTCAAAAAAGGGGTATATTTATTGGTACACTCCAAAGGTAGATCGCAACGCGTTTCGCAGGTCAAGCACGCTTCATCAGGCAAATACAGGATAGGCGCCTCTGAGGCGCCAGGTGCTACCCGGACATACTGCTGTCGTGTACTCATATCCTGTATTTGCCTGATGAAGCGGGCTTGACCTGTGAAATGCGTTGCGATCTACCTTTGGAGTGTACCAATAAATATACCCCTTTTTTTAATACACAGCTTGTTGTGCCTGCTTGTAGGAGGTAAGTCCACCACTGCCTCCTAAGCAATTGGTTTTATTACTGATAAGCAAATTACAGCCATAAAAGTTTTCCTGACAGAATATAACTTATGAGGGCATGGAGAGATAAAATACATGAACTATTGACCTTTTTCTTTTTCTAACTGTGGGACACTTAATAGGCTGCCGCTGATTAGAGACCGTAAAATATTTATACTACTTTGTAAGTTTAAATATAAAAGAAAACCCTGGGATACTTAAAAAAGTCATTTTTAGGAGCAGGAGGAAATCTAATTGTTTATCTCATCAGTTTTTTTTTTACCTTGGGTTCATTTTAAGTTGTCTAATATCAGTAAGTGGGTCAGAATATAAGGACTTGAGAATTCCTTGCAACAGTAACAGGTCCTCTTCTCCCAGCTTCCTCTGGCTCTTATAGTACCACCCAAGCTTGGTGAAAATTGTAGATACTTTTAAGTCACAGAAGCGGACAAAGCAAAAACATTTCCTATTTTTATAGCTCACAGTATATTGTCGATTTTAACAGTTTTTCTGAACTGCTTTCAAATGATAATGCCACATTGGCAAAGGCAGCAGAAACAAAAGCTATATACTTTCTAACAAGTCCTGCCAGCCATCTACAATTAACTTTACTGTGATTCATACTTTGCTCAGTGTAAGTACAGTTCTGCTTAGCATTCAAACAGCGGGAACGCTGTTGTTTCCTCCTAGCTAAAGCACTGTTTCCAGAGATGCCCTCAAGCTGATAGAAGTATACATTAGGATGGCATTACTTTGTAGAACACCTGACATTACAGATGTGTAAGAGTGTTTTGCATTTCATAAGATGCTGCTTCAACAGGTTTTGCATAACTATATTCAAGTATGTAACCAATGAATAGAAGATGTTTTGGAAACTTGTCTTTACATCCCGTAGGGACTCTCTTAGGCAATCTTGCAGACACAACACTAGCTTGAGAGTAACTGAGCCAAATATGATTGCATTTGACAGAGCCCTTCAATCCAGTTTTAGACTTGCTTGACGATGCAAACAATCTGGAGAAAATTGCTTCAGCATAAATAATGCCCGTTTCATTTTTTGGGGGAAATCTGAATGGTAGAATGCTCTTTGTAAAATTCTTTTTCCTAAATGCAGAACATTTCCTTTTTACGGGCCCTTGTTTTGGGCCTTAAAGGTCCACAATTGTAAAACTGAAAATGCATGTAGATGCACAAATGTAAGACATACATTTGTCTATGTCTATAAGTAAAATGCACTATAAATGACATATTTTGTTGCTGTCTTTTACAGTTAGTAATTTAAAATCTATCAGATCTGACACATTCTGGGCTAGTCCATCTTCTGATGGGGTACTCCTTTATTCTTTACATGGCAAGAATCATGCCAGCCGGATGGCCTCCCTACTCATTTGCACACTATTTTGCCAGCTGTGCTTAGTAAGTAAATGCTTTAGAAAATTTATTAAATGCTGAGAATCCCCCATGCAGAGCCGGCCTTAGAGTACGCGGGGCCTAGGGCGAGTGTCATATGCGGGGCCTAGAGCCATAAGTGTAGGCCATATACCATACCACCACAGTCACTGGCTTATCCACCTCTAAAGCAGTGTGCCTTATTATTGTTTAAAAACTTGTTAAAGACCCCTAAGTCAACCAATACAGGAACAATTACAATAGGTAATGTAATCAAACTGTACCTGTCTCTAGCTTCCCAGCCAGCCTCTATCTATCCCTAGCTCCTCATGAAACCTAGCACCAATCCCCAGCCAGTCTGGAAGCTCCAGCCTGAGCCCCCTCTAACTCCAGTCCATGCTTGACTGACCTAAATGCCCCTGGGGCCCTCAGGCTGAGGCTCTTGCATGTTACCTTAATCTGACATTTGGCAAGCTTCATGTCCGTGCAGAAATTCATTACATAAATGCAAACGGCATAGTACAGTAAAGCATGCTGAAGATGAAAAACTAAGCAATAAAAGGGGGGGCGGTGCAAAATATAAGGTGTGTAAAACAAAACAGGAAAATCTGAGTATTTGTAAATTACACACTGCTCAGAACACAAACAGCTAGACTTCTGTAGACCTGTCCGTCACCACCACCAAAATTAGCATGGTATGGCGAACATGACATGCGGGGCCCTCTTCATGTGCGGGGCCTGGGGCGATCGCCCCACTTGCCACCCCCAAAGGCCGCCTCTGCCCCATGAGACGATAGACTGGTCAAAAACCAGACCAAACTGTGAGTTTTTTTACTACCTACTGTAAGTGTACTGTACCTACTGTAAGATTTATCGATTGAAAACAAGAGAAAAGTTTTTTATATTTCAGGACAATCGATCAAAATTATCAAATTGGTGAAAATTTGGATCTTTTGATTGTATGGTGTGTGGCCACCTTAAGACTCCCTCATTTTGATGCCTAATCCTAATCCTAACTCCCCCTGGGGGTGCCTAACCTTAATCCCCCATGGTGGTGCCTAATCTTCGCTTCTTTTATGGCAAACATATGTTATTTTGAACTGATGAGTCTGATATAACCAAATTAACTGTTATAACCTAATTTAGTCACCTGCTGATATAACCAATCTTGTAGCCGCATTTTAGAGCCAAAAAAAAAAAAAAATTATCCAGCACCGTTTTATACATGAAAAAAAAAAGCTCAGCTATATCCAGTGCATTTTTATAGCCCCAAAAAATCTCGGCTATAAAAGTGCACTCTTTTATGGCTGAAAAAAAAATCTTAGCTATAAAACCCAACCTTTTAAAGCTGAAAAAAAAAATTCTTGCCTATATCCAGTGCCCTTTTATAGCGGAAAAAAATCTGGGCCATTAAAGGGCTCCCTTTTATAGCACCACCTAATTGCCGAGATTTTCAGCAAATAGCACTGTCTATGGAGACACCCTTTTTACATCGATGGCTCAGGCTCCATTTTCAACTGATCCCAGTTTTGATGTTTAGTTTAGCTTATGTTGGTGGAAGAGATTATAGCATACAAGGGTCACAACATACCAGCCAGTGAGTCTTTTTTAGGGTTAAAATAAAATAATACCACTTTATTTGTCAGTCAAGCAATGTCCAAAATAGCAACAAAAATACACCACACTGGGTATTAAGCAGGGGTGTAGTCGCACACAAGATATACAGCCTTCTGCTTCTGTACCAACCCTACCGCGGTTTCTCTTCAGGTTGACTGTGTGCCACCTAGAGTTGAGCTGAAATTTTCGTAATTTCGCATTACTAAAATTACGCATGCGAAATTTGCGATTACGATGCGAAATTACAGTAGCGTAATTGCCATTAAAATCGTAATTGAAAATACCGTAAGCGTAATTTTTAACGCGTAATTTCGCATTTCGTTCATGCCGTAATTTCGCATTAAACGCTACCGTAATTTCGCGTTAAACCGTAACGCTCCGTATAATATAAAAAAGCCGCCGACTTTAAAGGTTAATAGCAAAGCCCCCTTAAATGCTAAGAGCCTCAAATTTGGAGAATATATTAAGGAGATCAGGAGGAATAAGAGGAAAAATTTTTTTTTCAAAAAGACCTTATAGTTTTTGAGAAAATCGATGTTAAAGTTTCAAAGGAAAAATGTAAACATTTAAAAACCCGCCGACTTTAACGGTTAATAGCAAAGCCTGCTTAAAGTTTAGGAACACCAAATTCCTAGGGTATATTAAGGGGATCAGTGGGAATAAGAGGAAAATTTTTTTTTTCAAAAAGACCTTATAGTTTTTGAGAAAATCGATTTTTAAGTTTCAAGGGCGAAAATGTCTTTTAAATGCAGAAAATGTCAGGTTTTTTTGCACAGGTAACAATAGTGTATTATTTTCATAGATTCCCCCAAGTGGGAAGAGTTTTACTTACTTCGTTCTGAGTGTGGGAAATATTAAAAAAAAACGACGTGGGGTCCCCCCTCCCAGACCTCTTTAACCCCTTGTCCCCCATGCAGGCTGGGATAGCCAGAATGCGGAGCACCGGCCGCGTGGGGCTCCGCACCCTGACTATACCAGCCCGCATGGTCCATGGATTGGGGGGTCTCGGAAGGGGAGGGGCAGCCAAGCTTTCCCCTCCCCCTCCGAGCCCTTGTCCAATCCAAGGACAAGGGGCTCTTCTCCACCTCCGATGGGCGGTGGAGGTGGAGGCCGCGATTTCCTGGGGGGGAGGTTCATGGTGGAATCTGGGAGTCCCCTTTAAAAAGGGGTCCCCCAGATGCCCACCCCCCCTCCCAGGAGAAATGAGTATAGAGGTACTTGTACCCCTTACCCATTTCCTTTAAGAGTTAAAAGTAAATAAACACACAAACACTTAGAAAAAGTATTTTAATTGAACAAAAAACATAACCACGAAAAAAGTCCTTTAATATTCTTAATTAACCATTAATACTTACCTGTCCCTTTAAATAAATGATCCCTCGAAATAGCCTCGGAAATGTTCTATCAGTTACAATGTAACAAAGTTATTACAATGTAACAACTTTGTTACATTGTAACTACGCCGCACCCGACGTCACTCGCCGCCGCCGCATACACGTCTGCGCTGCACAGATTCCCCACAGAGCTCTGAGCTATATAGCTCAGAGCTCTGAGAAGCATCTTTGTATTTTGGCTCCAAGGAGCCCCATTGGTCCTTAGCAGACCAATGGGGTTCCTTCAAATCAAAAGGAACCCCATTGGTCTGCTAAGGACCAATGGGGCTCCTTGGAGCCCAAATACAAAGATGCTTCTCAGAGCTCTGAGCTATATAGCTCAGAGCTCTGTCGGGTCCGTGCAGGACGCTAAGTCCCCGCCAGCTCCGCTGCCCTCCCCGCCTCTCCCACATGTCACCCACATGTCACCCACATGTGGGTGACATGTGGGTGACAGATGTGGGCGGGGTGGACAGCGGGAGCTGCGGGGACTTAGCGTCCTGCACGGACGCGTAATTGCTGCGGCGGCTGAGCGGCGAGTGACGTCGGGTGCGGCGTAGTTACAATGTAACAAAGTTGTTACATTGTAATAACTTTGTTACATTGTAACTGATAGAACATTTCCGAGGCTATTTCGAGGGATCATTTATTTAAAGGGACAGGTAAGTATTAATGGTTAATTAAGAATATTAAAGGACTTTTTTCGTGGTTATGTTTTTTGTTCAATTAAAATACTTTTTCTAAGTGTTTGTGTGTTTATTTACTTTTAACTCTTAAAGGAAATGGGTAAGGGGTACAAGTACCTCTATACTCATTTCTCCTGGGAGGGGGGGTGGGCATCTGGGGGACCCCTTTTTAACCACTTGCCGACCGCGCACTCATACCGCGCGTCGGCAAAGTGGCAGCTGCAGGACCAGCGACGCAGTATTGCGTCGCCAGCTGCAGCTTAATTAATCAGGAAGCAGCCGCTCGCGCGAGCGGCTGCTTCCTGTCAAATCACGGCGGGGGGCTCAGTGAATAGCCTGCGGGCCGCCGATGGCGGCTCGCAGGCTGAATGTAAACACAAGCGGAAATAATCCGCTTTGTTTACATTGTACGGCGCTGCTGCGCAGCAGCGCCGTAAGGCAGATCGGCGATCCCCGGCCAATCAGCGGCCGGGGATCGCCGCCATGTGACAGGGGACGTCCTGTCACTGGCTGCACAGGACGGATAGCGTCCTGTGCAGCCCCGATCCCCGGGGATGACCAGGTAGGAGAGGGAGGGGGGAATTTCGCCGTGGAGGGGGGCTTTGAGGTGCCCCCCCCCACCACCCACAGCAGGCAGGAGAGATCAGACCCCCCCAGCACATCATCCCCAGAGGGGGGAAAAAAGGGGGGCAATCTGATCTCCCTGCCTGCACCCTGATCTGTGCTGGGGGCTGCAGAGCCCACCCAGCACAGATCACTCAAAACAGCGCTGGTCCTTAAGGGGGGGTAAAGGGTGGGTCATCAAGTGGTTAAAGGGGACTCCCAGATTCCACCATGAACCTCCCCCCCAGGAAATCGCGGCCTCCACCTCCACCGCCCATCGGAGGTGGAGAAGAGCCCCTTGTCCTTGGATTGGACAAGGGCTCGGAGGGGGAGGGGAAAGCTTGGCTGCCCCTCCCCTTCCGAGACCCCCCAATCCATGGACCATGCGGGCTGGTATAGTCAGGGTGCGGAGCCCCACGCGGCCGGTGCTCCGCATTCTGGCTATCCCAGCCTGCATGGGGGACAAGGGGTTAAAGAGGTCTGGGAGGGGGGACCCCACGTCGTTTTTTTTTAATATTTACCACACTCAGAACGAAGTAAGTAAAACTCTTCCCACTTGGGGTATTCTATGAAAATAATACACTATTGTTACCTGTGCAAAAAAAACCTGACATTTTCTGCATTTAAAAGACATTTTCGCCCTTGAAACTTAAAAAGCGATTTTCTCAAAAACTATAAGGTCTTTTTGAAAAAAAAATTTTCCTCTTATTCCCACTGATCCCCTTAATATACCCTGGGAATTTGGTGTTCCTAAACTTTAAGCAGGCTTTGCTATTAACCGTTAAACTCGGCGGGTTTTTAAATGTTTACATTTTTCCTTTGAAATTTTAACATCGATTTTCTCAAAAACTATAAGGTCTTTTTGAAAAAAAAAATTTTCCTCTTATTCCTCCTGATCTCCTTAATATATTCTCCAAATTTGAGGCTCTTAGCATTTAAGGGGGCTTTGCTATTAACCCTTAAAGTCGGCGGCTACCTAACATTGATACATGCGTCAACTTTTCCGCTTCGGGAGCATGACCATACGCATTAATTTCGTAATACCCGTTGTAATTCGAAAATTACGCGAAAATTACGCTTACGCGAAATTTCGCAAAATCCTTCTTCATTACGATTATGTACTTACGGCCATAAACGTAATTACACTAATTACGCGAAATTTCGCGAAATCGTAATTACTCCATTACGCTCATCTCTACTGCCACCCCTGTTACTTTCCGCAACCAGTTCTGGAGTCCAACTCCCTCCAGCACCTCAGCAGCCTCTCTGCTGCACAGTTCCACAAGACCCTCCTTGCTCCACACACAGCCCAATGCATACTGAGAGCTGCAGGTTCTTATGCAATTGATGGAGGTAAGCCAATTATTAACCCACTCTCTGGCTCTGCTAGACCTGGACTTGGAGGAGTGGCATGTAAGGCCAACCCTTCTCCCAATACATGTCAGGCTTGGATCCCACACAAATTTGCACGATAGGGGTGTTGCTACCAACATTCACTATCCGGGACATTTTCCTCTAAATCCAAACCAGAAACAAGCAGACAACGGCTCTGAACCTCACACATTACAGTCATGTGTGCACTCTCACAGCAAAAATGGCTGATTTTTTTATTTTTGTAATAAAAATGTCACATCTATCATGCAAAAGATACAATCTACAATCAAACTAACTATAAGTGCTGAGGGTGTGCAGAGTTAATTAGAAAAAAAAAACCTCAATAAAAACTGAAAATCAGGCACTCTTTAAAAAATAAGTGGTTCTAGTAAGTTTTCTCAACGGGACTAAATGCTCTTCTTCACTGCATTTCTCCAGTAGTAAATCATCCCTAATGAGTCTGTAGCTTTCAGCCAAGAAGACATTGGGCTCATTTCACAAAAGGGAGATTCATTAAAGAAGTAGTAAAAATAGCTTATGGCAAACAATTTTATGTCAATTTACAAACATTAGCAACTCATACGTTTTTTTATCTCTACAGATATTTTATGGCTAAATTTGTAAATGTATTGATTTTGCAGTGCACTGAGGAAATGCAGCTGCTTGTGGGTGTGTTTATTGCATTGCTTATTTTCATTCAAACAGCTGTGTGCAAGGTATAAAAAGGCAGGCATGTGTTAAAGTGAAAGGAGCATAGATGTGTATGAATTTAATTGAAATACAATAATAAATGCTTTCCTTGCAGGGCACAATTACCTACATGGTAACCAAGGCTGCGGTCGGGGGTATTGTGGAACCATCCAGCGATAAGGGGACATGCTTTCTAAAAAGCAGAGTGGTGAGCAGAGTCCATGGATAGGTAACTCACCTGCTCCCGCTCCAGCATAAATGCTGGTGGTGGCGGGTCATTGGATGAGAGAAATAGCTGTAGCTATAGATATGGGGATTGTGGAAGAGGAAGAAAGATTGCATCACTGTAATGTAGACAGTTGAGTTACCTTTTTGAAGACTTTGCCACACTGGCTATTCTGAATCTGTATGATGGGGCATCTGTGGCTACCTAATATTGGGGGAACCTCTAGCTACCTAATACTGATGGTGGTGGTGGGGGTAGTGTATGTGTTTGTGGGGAGCTCTGCCTACTTAACCACTTGCCGACCGCCTTAAGCCGATGGCCGGCGGCAAGGGCTGGGCCCAAACGACCGCAATACGCCCATCGGCGGTGGCGGCGGCGGGCGTGGTTATGCGGCGATCGCGTCATTCGTGACACGATCAGCCCCTGGCAACTGGCTCCGCCCCCCTCGCGCTGTAACCCGCCGGCCGTTCGGAAGTGCCGGCGGGTTACTAGCACCCAGATCGCCGCACGCAATGCGTATAATAGGCTTTGTAATGTATACAAAGCCTATTATACAGGCTGCTTCCTGCCCTGGTGGTCCCAGTGTCAGAGGGACCACCAGGGCAGGCTGCAGCCACCCTAGTCTGCACCCAAGCACACTAATTTCCCCCCCCCTGCCCCCTGATCGCCCACAGCACCCCTCAGACCCCCCCCTGCCCACCCCCCAGACCACTGTTTGCACCCAGTCACCCCCCTAATCACCCATCAATCACTCCCTGTCACTATCTGTCAACGCTATTTTTTTTAACCCTAAACTGCCCCCTGCTCCCCCCTGATCACCCCCCACCCCTCAGATTCTCCCCAGACCCCCCCCCCCTGTGTACTGTATGCCTCTATCCCCCCTGTAATAACAACTGATCACCTGTCAATCACCTGTCAATAACCTGTCAATCACCCATCAATCACCCATCATCACCCATCAATCACCCCCTGTCACTGCCACCCATCAATCAGCCCCTAACCTGCCCCTTGCGGGCAATCTGATCACCCACCCACACCAATAGATCGCCCGCAGATCCGACATCAGATCACCTCCCAAGTGCAGTGTTTACATCTGTTCTCTCCTCTAAACACCCACTAATTATCCATCAATCACTCATCAATCACCCCCTATCACCACCTGTCACTGTTACCCATCAGATTAGACCCTAATCTGCCCCTTGCGGGCACCCAATCACCCACCCACACGCTCATATTGCCCTCAGACCTCCCCTTATCAATTCACCAGTGCATTATTTGCATCTGTTCTTCCCTGTAATAACCCACTGATCACCTGCCAATCACCTGTCAATCACCCATCAATCACCCACTGTCACTGCCACCCATCAATCAGCCCCTTACCTGCCCATTGCGGGCAATCTGATCACCCACCCACACCAATAGATCGCCCGCAGATCCGACGTCAGATCACCTCCTAAGTGCAGTGTTTACATCTGTTCTCTACCCTAAACACCCACTAATTACCCATCAATCACCCATCAATCACCCCCTATCACCACCTGTCACTGTTACCCATCAGATTAGACCCTAATCTGCCCCTTGCGGGCACCCAATCACCCACCCACACGCTCATATTGCCCTCAGACCTCCCCTTATCAATTCACCAGTGCATTATTTACATCTGTTCTTCCCTGTAATAACCCACTGATCACCTGCCAATCACCTGTCAATCACCCATCAATCACCCCCTGTCACTGCCACCCATCAATCAGCCCCTTACCTGCCCATTGCGGGCAATCTGATCACCCACCCACACCAATAGATCGCCCGCAGATCCGACGTCAGATCACCTTCTAAGTGCAGTGTTTACATATGTTCTCTACCCTAAACACGCACTAATTACCCATCAATCACCCATCAATCACCCCCTATCACCATCTGTCACTGTTACCCATCAGATTAGACCCCGATCTGCCCCTAGGGCACCCAATCACCGGCCCACACCCTCAGAACGCCCTCAGACCCCAGCCCTGATCACCTCACCAGTGCATTGCTTGCATCTATTTCCCCCCTCTAATCACACCTTGAGACACCCATCAATCACCTCCTGTCACCACCTGTCACCCCCTAGCACACCTACCCATCAGATCAGGCCCTAATTTGCCCCATGTGGGCTCCTGAATACTCGGCCAAACCCTCAGATCCCCCTCAGACCCCCTTCCGATCACCTCCCCAGTGCATTGATTGCATCTATTTTCCCCTCTAACCACCCCCTGAGACACCCATCAATCACCTCCTGTCACCCCCCTTAGCACTCCTATCCATCAGATCAGGCCCAATCCAACCTGTTATCTAAGAGGCCACCCTGCTTATGACCGGTTCCACAAAATTTGCCCCCTTATAGACCACCTGTCATCAAAATGTGCAGATGCTTATACCCCTGAACAGTCATTTTGAGAAATTTGGTTTCCAGACTACTCACGGTTTTGGGCCCGTAAAATGCCAGGGCAGTATAGAAACCCCACAAGTGACCCCATTTTAGAAAAAAGACACCCCAAGGTATTCTGTTAGGTGTATGACGAGTTCATAGAAGATTTTATTTTTTTGTCAAAAGTTAGCGAAAATTGATTTTTATTTTTTTCACAAAGTTTCATTTTTCACTAACTTGTGACAAAAAATAAAATCTTCTATGAACTCACCATACACCTAAAGGAATACCTTGGGGTGTCTTCTTTCTAAAATGGGGTCACTTGTGGGTTTCCTATACTGCCCTGGCACTTTAGGGGCTCTAAACCGTGAGGAGTAGTCTAGAAAACAAGTGTCTCAAAATGACCTGTGAATAGGACGTTGGGCCCCTTAGCGCACCTAGGCTGCAAAAAAAGTGTCACACATGTGGTATTGCCGTACTCAGGAGAAGTAGTATAATGTGTTTTGTGGTGTATTTTTACACATACCCATGCTGGGTGGGAGAAATCTCTCTGTAAATGGACAATTGTGTGTAAAAAAAAATCAAAAAATTGTCATTTACAATGTCATTTACAAATTGTCAGTGACAAAAAAAAAAATCTTCTATGAACTCACCATACTCCTAACAGATAACCCTGGGGTGTCTTCTTTATAAAATGGGGTCATTTGTGGGGTTCCTATACTGCCCTGGCATTTTAGGGGCCCTAAACCGTGAGGAGTAGTCTTTAAACCAAATGTCGCAAAATGACCTGTGAAATCCTAAAGGTACTCATTGGACTTTGGGCCCCTTAGCGCAGTTAGGGTGCAAAAAAGTGCCACACATGTGGTATTGCCATACTCAGGAGAAGTAGTATAATGTGTTCTGGGGTGTATTTTTACACATACCCATGCTGAGTGGGAGATATATCTCTGTAAATAGACAATTGTGTGTAAAAAAAAAAAATCAAAAAATTGTCATTTATGGAGATATTTCTCCCACCCAGCATGGGTATGCGTAAAAATACACCCCAAAACACATTATACTACTTCTCCTGAGTATGGCAATACCACATGTGTGGCACTTTTTTGCAGCCTAACTGCGCTAAGGGGCCCAAAGTCCAATGAGCATCTTTAGGCTTTACGGGGTGCTTACAATTAGGCACCCCCCAAAATGCCAGGACAGTGAACACACCCCACAAATGACCCCATTTTGGAAAGTAGACACTTCAAGGTATTCAGAGAGGAGCATAGTGAGTCCGTGGCAGATTTCATTTTTTTTTGTTTGTCGCAAGTTAGTAAAAATGGAAACTTTTTTTTTTGTCACAAAGTGTCATTTTCCGCTAACTTGTGACAAAAAATAAAAACTTCTATGAACTCACCATGCCTCTCACTGAATACTTTGGGATGTCTTCTTTCCAAAATGGGGTAATTTGGGGGGAATTTATACTATCCTGGAATTTTAGCACCTCATGAAACCTGACAGGTGCTCAGAAAAGTCAGAGATGCTTCAAAATGGGAAAATTCATTTTTGGCACCATAGTTTGTAAACGCTATAACTTTTACCCAATCCAATAAATATACACTGAATGTTTTTTTTTATCAAAGACATGTAGCAGAATAACTTTCGTGCCTAAATGTATAGGAAATTTTACTTTATTTGAAAAATGTCAGCACAGAAAGTTAAAAAAGTCATTTTTTTGACAAAATTCATGTCTTTTTTGATGAATATAATAAAAACTAAAACTTGCAGCAGCAATCAAATAGCACCAAAAGAAAGCTGTATTAGTGACAAGAAAAGGAGGTAAAATTCATTTAGGTGGTAGGTTGTATGACCGAGCAATAAACCGTGAAAGCTGCAGTGGTCTGAATGGAAAAAAAGGCTCTGGTCCTTAAGGGGCGAAAAGACTGTGGTCCTTAAGTGGTTAATACTTGGGGGCACCAGGGCCCCAAGCGGATTGGATAGAAGGCTTAAGTAGAAGCTCAAAAAGTTCAGTCATGCTCCCCTCTCTTCTTGATTAGGTTAGGTTACACCTCCCTCTAGAAATGTTTCTCTATTGAAAAGAGGAGGACAACAACACACAGTGGTCATCATATGACTGCTATTTACACTTAATGGACACCTGAAGTGAGATGGATCTGGAGGCTGACATATTTATTTATTTTTAAGCAATACCAGTTGCCTGGCTGTTCTGCTGATCCTCTGCCATAGACCCTGAACAAGCATGCAGCAGATCAGGTGTTTCTGACATTATTGTCAGATCTGACAATATTAGCTGCATGCTTGTTTCTGGTGTGATTTTAGACTGTATACACTGTACAGCGCTGTGCAATATGTCGGCACTATATACATAATTAAATAAATGAATAAAAATTAAATAAATATCATCCAGATAAAAAGAAACAACTCGAATTAAGAAAGTAGAATTAAGCTAGGTTCTCCCCAGCTTGATTGTTGCTATCACTATTAAGTCTGAACTCTCACATAAAGCCCACAATAGTTCTCACCTGCTAAATTATTATCTTTCGTGTAGAAAAAAAAAATGATATCGTGGATAGAAACCTGCTTATTGCAGAGCCAGGGACCTGCTGTAGTGAAAGCAGCTTCTGCTTAGTAGATCAAGATCAAGAATTAGCTTTAAACAGAAATTGTGAAATTGCCTGAAAGGTCTCAAAAGGCAGCACACCATACCTCACTCAAAACATTCTGGAAGACATAGGAAAGCAAAGAAAGAAGACACTGCATTCGAGAGTGAAATGTATCAGTTTACCCAAACTGATACGTTTAGGTAAAAGAAAGCTACCCAAACGTATCAGTCTGAAAAGGCTTACAGAACGTTGGTCCTTATTCAATTCCCTGTTTCTCCTAAGTTCTCTTCTTCTCCTTCAACGTTTTCTAGGTGATAGTTCAATAAAATGCCTTTTAACCTCCTTGGCGGTAAGCCCGACACAGTGTCGGGCTAGCCACCACAGGGGATCGCATGGCCCCGGGAGGATGTTTTTTCATAAAATGTGTTCAATTTTCTTCAGCTAGCACTTGGCTAGCTACCTGTGCCCCCCAAGTGCCTCTGCTCTCCCTCCGATCCCCGCCGCAATACCTACCCCCCAGGGATGCCGCGATGGCGCAGCCTCCCGATCAGCTCCAGGCTTTGCTATGGGGAGAATCGGGACTGCGCATGACATCATGACCTCATGTCATGTGTTTGCGCTACTGCACATGTGCAGCATGGACAGCTGTTGGGACAGAGGGAGCAGGGGGATGGGCAGCGTGTGCTTGCGGCAGGCCGGCGCATGCGCGCTGACTATGCGGTGGTGGCGACATCACAGGGGCGGGAGGGTGGTTGTGACACAGACCTAGAGCCTGTTATATTAATGGGCTTAGGTCTAACATATATATATATATATATATATATATATATATATATATATATATATATATATATATATATATATATATATATATATATATATATATATATATACTGTATATATCTCCTGCCCTTATACGGCAAGGTTGGCTTGAGTTAGCATCCTTATAATTGAACTTATTTTTTCATTTATATATTCTCTATCATTTTAGTACAGTTGACATTGTAGCACACAGTTACAAGTTAGTGTGTATATTTTAATATCTTATGATGTGCAGATCAGAGGGCATGTGAAGAAAAACAACAGTAATAAGCACTAATGATCTGTATGAATATCGCTTCACAAGTATAAAAGATGCAAATAATAACCAGAGAACAATCACAGCAAAGGTTTTCCTAATTCATTTAACACATTAGCTATTAAGATAATCACTTTATGTGCTGTCAACTTGTGGCCAGAAGAATTTTAGACCTGCAGTTTCAGTGAGAAACTAATGATTGTATTAATATACTTTGTCACTGTGGTCATCTAAAAGGGACTTTGGAAATAGAAAAGGTCATTTCACATTTCATATGTTAGGCTAATCGGTTTAATTGAGGCAAAAACGAAATAGTGCAGAATGCCGAAAATTGTACTTGCAAATTAACAAATTTAAATCAATTATAGAAGAGATTTATGCATTCTTTTCTGGCAATTGCAAATGATGAAGTTTATTGTATGCTAGAATATGCTTCAAAAGTATTATTATTATTATTATTTTGCAACTTTTATGCACCATGGCAAATTATTTTGATAAGTAGAAATACATATCAACCTTATGAGAAGCACAGTTTTGGAGAAGGTATTTGAAATATTCACTTTCACCTAAGCAGGAATCAATACCCATAATGCATCCCTTCCTGGGCTGCGATGTAAATTCTTCCTTTTCATCCTTGTAATCAAACTGCTCATCCAGATCTTACCTTATACAGCCATATTAACCAACTTTCAGACAGCTGTTTTAGGCTTTGTTAACCTACAATGGTAAACAGTATGCACTAAATATAGCCCTATTATGCATGTCCACCAAAATCAAGATCAATACAAAATAAAGGTATCCCTTTAGTCCTAGCTTAGCAGAAGCACTAGGCAGGACTGCATTATGCCCCCCCCCCCCCCACACACACACACACACCACCACCATCACACCTTCTTTGCACTTGCCATCAAACCCCTAGCAACTGAAATTTGAAAAATAATACAGAATCAGGAGTCTCAGAACTAATGACGTGTTCTATTTGCTAGAATGCTTTTATAGATGATTGCAGCTGTCTTTTGAGGTCACTGCATAATTTAGACTGTATCTTGGACTAAAAGGGAACTAGGGTCAAATCATGGTCAGGGCTAGTGATTAGCGAATATGGCCATTTTAATTACACCACCTTTTTCACAAAAATGGCTCATTTTCTTACACATGAGGATATTTACAAAAATATATGGGATTGAGAAAATACATATTCACTATGAGGAGTATGAGGAAACTCGTTTTTGCACAGGTGAGTATAATGCAAAAATCTATGGCCATCCATGCAAAAACACATTTTCCCCAAATACATTGAAGTTAATAGGAAAACATCTTATCAAGGAAGCGCTCAATGTCTCTAAAGGTGAGAAGGGTATAGATTTGATATCACTGCCTGTGTATGATCTTGCAGACTCTGTCTGTGCATGATCTTGCAGACCTGAATTGGGGTGCTCAACCAATGCTGTTCAAACCAGGCACTTCTTCAACTTAGACCATCACGCAGCTCATATACATAGGAGAGAAAGACATAAGAGGGCTCACAGCGTAACCAATTACTGTTATCAACAACTCCACAATGCCAGTGTGATCCAAAGCACTTTCACCACACTCTCCTCCGTACAGGGACACCCCCCCCCCCCCCAGTGCACCCGCACTCACCCAGCAATCTTCCTATTTGTCCGGAGGTAGGATTTTGAAGGTTTTATGAGGGGTAGGCAAAATGTCACTAAAAACTTTCAAAATCTGCAAACTAAAACAACTCCAAATAGTGTAAAACCATTTAATAAGAAAAAGGGTAAAAACTTGTATTGTACTCACAAAGATTGAGGACGATTGCGCTTTGTATAAGTGTAAGTTGGTCCCGGGTGGCCGCCTCCACATACACTGCCTTGAATCCTCGCGTCCTCTCTGCTACATCAACTTCCGGTCATGTGGGACGTAGCTCCGCCCGAAGCGTTTCGTTATTCTTTGACTCATCAAGGGCTGACGTACCACGTTAAACCAGCATCTTTATCCCAACCAGGACCTCCCACTCCTTCGTAACAACCCCTCACTACGTTTCCACGACTTCAAGTTTGCAATATGTGTAGGTGCCACCAGGGGGGGTTCATAACATAGCAGCACCATTAAAATTCATTAATAACAACTTGCAATAAGAATATGGGATAGTTTCTTTCCCAAAGTCAATCCCAGGTTGATATCAAAATTAAAAATTACAAACATTATATGCAAAACACATTACAATACAATATAAAAACATTTCCAATCCTAATATTAGGCATAACACCTTTATGATGAGTTAACAGCTTTGTCTCAAGCTAACCAACACAAAGGCCCAAACAAACGATGGTGACTTAAAGTGTACCCGAAGGCAACATGTGACATGATAAGATAAATAGAGGAATAGAGGGAAAAACATATTAATAACCATGCTATTATACTTGTTTTGTTGTGCTGCCTGAAAGAGTAAATTTCCGGGCATAGAAGTGACAGCTTCTGTCTTGTTGGTACCTGGAATATAGTAAACCTCACTGATAAACAAATTACAGCCATAAAAGCTTTCCTGGCAGAATACAACTTCTGAGTGCAGGGAGAGATTGGAAAAGGTCAGTTGTTCTTGTATTTTAACTCTGGGGCACTTAATAGGCTGCCACTGAGCAGAGACAACAAAACATTTAATCTACTTTGTAAATGTATAAACAAAACCATGGGATATCTAAACAAGTAATGTTTAGGAGTTAGAGGATAAATACAATTATTTATCTCATGAGTTTATTTTCACCTCAGGTTCACTTTAAATATTGTTTCTTCCATAGCTAGATTTAGTACAAAAAATGCATAGTTAAGACTTTCATTTACCATGGTAGCTAGTTTAAATTGATTTGAAATTAATTTAGTTAAGTTACCTCCTCTGTAGTTATTTTCACACGCAGTTAATTAACAGCCTGTCTTTAACTTTATAATTCTGGAGTTATTTTAAGGATTGAAGAGTTAACTTAAAGACAGAAGAGTTAACTTTAGGTTTGCCTAAAGGTAAAATGGCCTCAATTCACTAAACTTATCTACTGTCTTTAATAACTCTTCTAGAGTTGTTACCATGGTGATAAGGCATGTAGTATTCAGGAAACATTTTACCTCAGGCAAGCCTAAAGTTAACTCTTCTGTCTTTAAATTAACTCTCCAATCCTTAAAATAACTCCAGAGTTAAAGACAGGCTGTTAATTAACTGCGTGTGAAAATAACTACAGAGGAGGTAAATTAACTGCAGAGGAGGTACATTAACTACAGGAGAGGTAACTTAAGGAATGAAGAGGTAAGATAACTCTCTCACGTGTGGAGGTAAGTTTTCTCTTGCCTTATTATCTCTAGCGTGATCTTAGTGAATTGAGGCCAATGTTTCCTGAATACTGCATGCCTTATCACCATGGTGATAACTCTGGAAACGTTATTAAAGACAGGAGATAAGCATAGTGAATTGAGACCAATGGCCTCAATTCACTAAGCTCGTCTCCTGTCTCTTTTTTACAGTTATCACCATGGTGATGAGGCATGTAGTATTCAGGAAACATTTTTCCTCAGGCAAACCTAAAGTTAAAGTGAACCTCCGGACTAAAAATCTACTCAGCAGCACTGAAAAGGCTTGGTGTTTCTTTAACAGTTTCACAGCATCAAAACTTTGTTTTTCTTACCAAAGCATCATTTTTAGCTTCATTTTTACCTAAGCTCCACCCATCAAAGAAAAAAAGCCCAGGCTTTTTTTCCCTGATGCTGTGCAGAGCATGATGGGATTTCCTATGTTGTTATTCATGTTGCCTAGCAACTGGGAGAGGTGCTCAGGACACAGAACAGTTGGAACTGTGTCTCATGCTCCCTGTCACCTCCTTTCAACCAAAAAGATGGCTGCCATCATGAAATCAAACCTTTGCCTGTTCTTTTAAAACAGGGTGGGTAAGAGATTATATCACCTATCTATTTTAATTAACATAACTAATGTAACTTAATGACAGTATGTTTGTTTAGGCTGGAGTTCCTCTTTAACTCTTCAATCCTTAACCACTTCCCAACTGAGGGGTTTTACCCCCTGACCACCAGAGCAATTTTCACCTTTCAGCGCTCCTTCCATTCATTCGTCTATAATTTTATCATTACTTATCGCAATGAAATGAACTATATCTTGTTTTTTTCGCCACCAATTAGGCTTTCTTTAGGTGGGACATTATGCCAAGAATAATTTTATTCTAAATGTGTTTTAATGGGAAAATAGGAAAAAATGTGGGAAAAAATTTATTATTTTTCAGTTTTCGGCCTTTATAGTTTTTAAATAATGCATGCTACTGTAATTAAAACCCATTAAATGTATATGCCTATTTATCCCGGTTATAAAACCGTTTAAATTATGTCCCTATCACAATGTTTGCCACCAATATTTTAGTTGGAAATAAAGGTGCATTTTTTTCAGTTTTGCGTCCATCCCTAATTACAAGCCCATAGTTTATAAAGTAACAGTGTTATACCCTCTTGACATAAATATTTAAAAAGTTCAGTCCCTAAGGTAACTATTTATGTATTTTTTTTAAATTGTAATTTTTTTATTTTTTTTTTTAATTACAAAAAAAAAAATTGGGGAGTGTGGGAGGTAAGGAGTGAATTTTTTGTGTAAAACAAGTTTATTTGTGTGTAAAAAATGGTTAGGGTGAAGTTTTACTATTTGGCCACAAGATGGCAACATTACCAATTTGTTTCATGCGACCTGCAAGCGTCCTTCCGGACGCTTGCAGGAAGTAGAAAGAGGCTGGGACTTTGTTATTTTTTCACAATGATCGCGCTGCTCAGCCGAGCAGCAGCAGATCATTGCGGGGCTTAGATCAACGAACGGGAATGGATTTTCCCGTTCGTTGATCTCTGGGCGAGCGGGCGGCGCCGTGTTTACGAGCGGGAGCGCGGACAGCGGCGGGAGTGCGCAAAGTACGGATTTCTCCGTCCCTGGGGGTGAAAGGATGGAAAAAGGGGCGGAGAAATCCGTACGCGCGGGGGTAAAGTGGGGGTATGTTTGTTTAGGCTGGAGTTCCTCTTTAACTCTTCAATCCTTAACCACTTCCCAACTGAGGGGTTTTACCCCCTGACCACCAGAGCAATTTTCACCTTTCAGCGCTCCTTCCATTCATTCGTCTATAATTTTATCATTACTTATCGCAATGAAATGAACTATATCTTGTTTTTTTCGCCACCAATTAGGCTTTCTTTAGGTGGGACATTATGCCAAGAATAATTTTATTCTAAATGTGTTTTAATGGGAAAATAGGAAAAAATGTGGGAAAAAATTTATTATTTTTCAGTTTTCGGCCTTTATAGTTTTTAAATAATGCATGCTACTGTAATTAAAACCCATTAAATGTATATGCCTATTTATCCCGGTTATAAAACCGTTTAAATTATGTCCCTATCACAATGTTTGCCGCCAATATTTTAGTTGGAAATAAAGGTGCATTTTTTTCAGTTTTGCGTCCATCCCTAATTACAAGCCCATAGTTTGTAAAGTAACAGTGTTATACCCTCTTGACATAAATATTTAAAAAGTTCAGTCCCTAAGGTAACTATTTATGTATTTTTTTAAATTGTAATTTTTTTTTTTTTTTTTTTAATTACAAAAAAAAAAATTGGGGAGTGTGGGAGGTAAGGAGTGAATTTTTTGTGTAAAACAAGTTTATTTGTGTGTAAAAAATGGTTAGGGTGTAGTTTTACTATTTGGCCACAAGATGGCAACATTACCAATTTGTTTCATGCGACCTGCAAGCGTCCTTCCGGACGCTTGCAGGAAGTAGAAAGAGGCTGGGACTTTGTTATTTTTTCACAATGATCGCGCTGCTCAGCCAAGCAGCAGCAGATCATTGCGGGGCTTAGATCAACGAACGGGAATGGATTTTCCCGTTCGTTGATCTCTGGGCGAGCGGGCGGCGCCGTGTTTACGAGCGGGAGCGCGGACAGCGGCGGGAGTGCGCAAAGTACGGATTTCTCCGTCCCTGGGGGTGAAAGGATGGAAAAAGGGGCGGAGAAATCCGTACGCGCGGGGGTAAAGTGGGGGTATGTTTGTTTAGGCTGGAGTTCCTCTTTAACTCTTCAATCCTTAACCACTTCCCAACTGAGGGGTTTTACCCCCTGACCACCAGAGCAATTTTCACCTTTCAGCGCTCCTTCCATTCATTCGTCTATAATTTTATCATTACTTATCGCAATGAAATGAACTATATCTTGTTTTTTTCGCCACCAATTAGGCTTTCTTTAGGTGGGACATTATGCCAAGAATAATTTTATTCTAAATGTGTTTTAATGGGAAAATAGGAAAAAATGTGGGAAAAAATTTATTATTTTTCAGTTTTCGGCCTTTATAGTTTTTAAATAATGCATGCTACTGTAATTAAAACCCATTAAATGTATATGCCTGTTTATCCCGGTTATAAAACCGTTTAAATGATGTCCCTATCACAATGTTTGCCGCCAATATTTTAGTTGAAAATAAAGGTGCATTTTTTTCAGTTTTGCGTCCATCCCTAATTACAAGCCCATAGTTTATAAAGTAACAGTGTTATACCCTCTTGACATAAATATTTAAAAAGTTCAGTCCCTAAGGTAACTATTTATGTATTTTTTTAAATTGTAATTTTTTTTTTTTTTTTAATTACAAAAAAAAAATTGGGGAGTGTGGGAGGTAAGGAGTGAATTTTTTGTGTAAAACAAGTTTATTTGTGTGTAAAAAATGGTTAGGGTGTAGTTTTACTATTTGGCCACAAGATGGCAACATTACCAATTTGTTTCATGCGACCTGCAAGCGTCCTTCCGGACGCTTGCAGGAAGTAGAAAGAGGCTGGGACTTTGTTATTTTTTCACAATGATCGCGCTGCTCAGCCGAGTGGCAGCAGATCATTGCGGGGCTTAGATCAACGAACGGGAATGGATTTTCCCGTTCGTTGATCTCTGGGCGAGCGGGCGGCGCCGTGTTTACGAGCGGGAGCGCGGACAGCGGCGTGAGTGCGCAAAGTATGGATTTCTCCGTCCCTGGGGGTGAAAGGATGGAAAAAGGGGCGGAGAAATCCGTATGCGCGGGGGTAAAGTGGTTAAAGAGGAACTTCAGCCTAAACAAACATACTGTCATTAAGTTACATTAGTTATGTTAATTAAAAAAGATAGGTAATATAATCTCTTACCCACCCTGTTTTAAAAGAACAGGCAAAGGTTTGTGAATTCATAAGGGGAGCCATCTTTTTGGTTGAAAGAAGGTGACAGGGAGCATGAGACACAGATCCAACTGTGCTGTGTCCTGATCATCCCTCCCAGTTGCTAGGCAACGTGAATAACAACATAGGAAATCCCATCATGCTTTGCACAGCATCAGGGGAAAAAAGCCCGTTCTGTTTTCTTTCATGGGGCGGAGCTTAAGCAGCTAAAAATTAGACTTCTATAAGAAAAACAAAGTTCTAATGCTGTGAAACTGTTAAAGAAACACCAAGCCTTTTCAGTTCTGCTGAGTAGATTTTTAGTCTGGAGGTTCACTTTAAAATAACTCCAGAATTCTAAAGTTAAAGACAGGCTATTAATTAACTGCATGTGAAAATAACTACAGAGGAGGTAACTTAACTACAGAGGAGGTAACTTAAGGAATGAAGAGATAAGATCACTCTCTCACTGTGTGGTGGTACGTTTTCTCTTGTCTTATTATCTCCAGCATGATCTTAGTGAATTGAGGCCCATGTCTAAGGCATCTATACATTTAGCATTCTGCATCTATTTTTCATTGTTAAGAAGGCTAGAAATAAAGGGGCAATGTTTGATACTTAATGCCTTTTTCAGTCTTAGGGAATAAGGAGAACTTACAGCAAAGTTGAGAAGCAACTTTTCTGCTATTTTTCAAAGCAGATGAACATCTTTCAAAGCAAATGAACAAGGAAGGACGTAAAGGTACTTTGTAATTAACTAAAATCGTTGACATAATTTACAGGACACTCATTTAATACATCATTAATTCCTTCTTGAGCTATATGTAGTAGGTCATATTAATGGTTTGTAGAGGGATACGGTTTTATTAGCTCATATCTTTTATGTAATCATTTTTTTCAGTGCAAAAGATTATACATATGTATATATATATATATATATATATATATATATATATATATATATATATATATATATATATATATATATATATATATATATATATATGTATATCATATTTTTCAGATCTTAAGACCCACTTTTTTCCCTAAAAAAGAGGGGGGTGTTGGTGCGTCTTATGGTCCACATGTGTAGGCACAGACCTGCCTCCCCTAAATCCCTCCCTGGTAGTGGGCTCCCCTCCTTCCCTCACCCCTTGAATACTTATGCCCCCACTCCGGACACAAGAGGATGCAAGAGGGGGTACACAGGAGGACACAAGGAGGACGCAGGAGGATGCAAGGGGGACACAGGAAGGCACAAGGGGTCAGAGAAGGACACAGGAGGCTAGAGGAGGACACAAGAGGAAAGAGGAGAACACAGGAGGAAGCAAGGGAGACAAAGGAGGACACAAGTTGTTGCTCTCACACTCACTCATACTGGTCATGGATATTCAACATGGCACCTCATGGCAGGGAATTGTATGATGATCTTACTGTTATGAAAATACGGAAGTGCAAGGAAGCATATTGGAAAAAATACACTTCCGCGCATGTGCGCAGCACCGCCACCATCATCATTTTTAACATCTCTGTGTCGCCATTGACTTACATGACTTCCGGTCTGCCACACATCGCCGCAGGTCGCCGCATGACCATGCATTAAAGTAGGTCTATCTGAGCGTTGGAGATGCGGCAAAAAAGTCACTTCCAATGCATTGCACTATACCGCCTCAGTATGAAAGTCCCCATAGAATTTAATTGCCCTGCGTGGGGTGCGATTACTGTGATAAAATTACTGCACCTGCACTGCCCCAGTGTGAGAGGACACTAAGACTTGCCAACTGATAGCTAGGATTTACACCAAAACACCGATACTGGCTCAGGAGTCAGCAAGATTTGGATGAGGGACAATGTACAAACATACTCACAGCAATTACAGATGAAGCAGGCCACAATATACTGTATTGTACATAAGTCAAAGTCTGGGCACTGTTCAAATTGCTGCTTTTATTTCATCATGACTGTGCAGTAGTACATAAGGACTGTTAGAACAGGTGAAAGTAGGTGGGGCCCAGACCAAGACAAGACAGCTATTATGACTGTCATGTCTCCCCCTCTACACCCCACCTCCTTTTCATCTGTCCTGCAAGGCTCACATATGTACTACTGCATGAGTGCACGGCCAATTAGCCAAGAGGATCAGCAGTACCATGCAAAAGTATAGCTTTCTATATACCATTAAAATAAAATATTAGAGTCAGGCTTGGCATAAGCGACATACCTCTGTTTCAGATTAGTCCTCCTTTATCAAGCTGCAAGAAAGAGAACTTGCAGCTTGATAAAGGTAGCAGAATATAATGGGTGTGACTAGGCCATGATGGGGGCGGAGCCAACTGCATGATGCTATCAGGTAACTGTAGACCGGAAAGCTCTGAGGAATGCCCTGAAGAAATAAAGCAATTCTGATGGCAAAAAAAGGTCCAAATCACTAGTAGCAAGACATACCTAGTAAAGTGGCTAGCAAAATCTCAATCCCTATTGGTGATAATTATTATGCAAGCACCTATTAAATGAAATACGCAGATACAGCTCTGAACAAATATATTTGTAATTGTAATTGTAATTTGTAGTACTGTATTTAATGTTTTCTGATACAAAGTTTAGAAAAAAAATTATATTTTAGTGCCAAACAAATACATAAACTTACACAAAACAACCACAGAAAGAAAAATAAAGACAAATAATCTATCTGGCTTTAGAAACTTTAGCCACAGTTGTGTAACTAATTGACAGAAACACAGCAAAATGCACAAACTGGCTTATTAATGGTATTCACAAAAGACAATGGGCATTCACAAAAATACACATAAAAGTATTACAAATATGGCAGTAAACCTATATTGTATGTCATATAAAAAAAAAGAATCAAACCTTCAGCTCTCCAGGAGAATAAAGTACTTGTGTGTATGGCAGACAGCTGTGTATTAGCTGAGGATGGAGGATCCATCATTAAGTCAGGATGACTTAAAGAGGAACTCCAGTGAAAATAATGTAGTAAAAAAAGTGCTTTATTTTTTACCATAATTATGTATAAATGATTTAGTCAGTGTTTGCTCATTGTAAAATCTTTCCTCTCCCAGATTCACATTCTGATATGTATTACATGGTGACATTGTTACTGTGGGCATGTTATGTAGCTGTTTCTAGCTGTTCTGGCTGTTAGACAGCTCTAAACAGCCATTTCCTGTCTGTGAACATTGTTACATTGTGGCAGTTTGCCAGGAGTACCGCGGTATTCAGAGCCTCTAGTGGGAGTGGTTTCAGCACAAAATCAGTCACACAGCACCCCCTGATGGTCTGTTTGTGAAAATCATTATATTTCTCATGTAAAAGGGGGTATCAGCTACTGATTGGGATAAAGTTCAATTCTTGGTTGGAGTTTCTCTTTAAGTATCTTAGAACATCAGAATGGTGCACCTGTATTCAGCTTGCACTAATAAAGTCTGTAATTATGCATATCAAACCTTTGTATCTTGAGCTGCTTTTAATTGTTAATTAAAGTATTTATGAACTCATGCACTATTTAAGTGTGTATAGCGGTGCGTTCTGGTTTGCCGTATGGCCAATTAAGAAATTTAATTGGGAAAAAAACAGGAAGGGTTTCAGTGTTATAGTGGTTTATCTCACCCCACTAGGTATATTCAGAACCTGTGTGAAGTATACAATTTGGGCACAAGCGCGCACCAATGAAAATTGTATGTCACCATAGGCACTCATATTGAAATAAGGGGATACTGGTGATAACTGGAAATGTTGACATGGGGCACCCAATAACAATAACATGATGCCAGAACACCTGTGCAAAATAACAGTGGCAGATTCCTGTTATTGGGTAGCAGAACTCTGGCAGGCATGCTGGGGCCAGAAATTCACTGGACTTTGGCTACAATGTAGCCAAAATTGAGAGCAAAATAGTGGGGAGTGGTTAGTGTTAGGAGTATGTGGGGAGAGGTGATAAGTGTTAGGAATAGGTGGGGGTGGTTAGTGTAAGGAGTAGGTGGGGGAGTTAGTGTTAGGCATAGATAGTGGAATATGAGCATATGAATATGAGCGTTAGGGTACAGGAGGTGATATGCACTTACTGATATTCTTAACCGATCATAGAATATCTGTAAAATTACTGATAATTTACAATCTGCTATTTGGCACCAATTTTTCTACATACCTTTTTTTACCAGTGTGGGCTGCAGCAACGAACAACACAATACTGCACCAGTGTTCTTTTCATAGTATACACATGTGCCACCAAATTCCTTTGTGTACATAGCTCTTATTTCCAATGACTAAACTTTTTTTTAAGGTAACTTACCGTACATTTTCAGACTGTTCTTTATGTAATATATTGTATATTATAATGTTTTATTTTATTTTTAGTAACAGTGTAGTGATCTTCTCGTTATGAATTTTCAGTTATTAACCTTTTGCAGCTTTGAGTAGTTCATAAGTATATCAGAAAGCTGTTGTTGTTTTTGTTTTGTTTTTTTACTCTGCTTATTGTATATGCTCAGTGGCAATTTTCAATACACTTAATCAGTACTAGGATGTTTTCTACTTTGCCACTTGAACAGCCTAAAGCTATTTTGTTATTGACTTCAGGTGGCTGACTGGTTGGATGGCTTTTCTGATATGTTTGTTCAAAGAGAATATATATCAAAACTGAAGAGTTGTCAACATGTAGTGACTTATAACGGAATGGCAGAATGTTCATCCTGAATTTTAGGTACACACAGAAATGTTCCAGCAGCCATAATAAAGGTCCAATTCCAGCTTTTTCTTGAGTTTCATATCACATAGCCATGGAAACTTTTCTAAATTACCTTCCTTCTTCCTCAGCTAATTAGCCAGTGGTTAAAAGGGTGTATATTTGATGGGTGACAGTTGAAAAGGGCACATAAAATAGCCAGTAGTAGAAAATCGGTACATTTACTGATATTTTACTACTTCATTCATATAGTAAAATATCAGTAATATTTACAGATATTTTACTATGAACTAACCTCTCCCTACTCTCACACCGAATTCCCACTTTGTGGTGCCTAACCTTAACCCCCCAGGGGTGCCTAACCACACCCCCTTTGGGTTCACCTAACATTAATCCCCCCCCCCTGGTGGGTTTCTATCCTTAACCTCCCGGTGGGGAGTTGACCATCACACTCTGTGTGCACCTAACCTTAACACCCCCCACGTGGGCGTCTAACCTTAACCTCTGTCATCCTGTTGGAAAGGATGCCCACTATAATGATGACTACAAATAACGGGTGCTCTGGCAGCCTCAGCACATATTATAGTGGATGCCCTTTTCAACAGAACGAGTCTTGCGCTCTTCTTAACTGGTCCGGTTAAAAGGATGTAAATGTATGGGAGAAACACAGAAGAATGCACATTAAATCTTCAGATTGCCTGTATTGGGAGGTTGTCAGCAGTCAACATGAATACAAGCTCTTCTTCAGAGGACTGTAAAAGTGAAAAGGTCCTTTAGAGCTTTCTTCAAATGAAATTGATTGCTCTAAAGTAGACCTAAGCCTAAGGATTGTATTGAACTTTTTTGTATACAGTGTATTATTAGTTTATTAGCAGACATCAGATTAAGTTTGTCATCCGGCTTTTACGTTGTCCTATGTCTGATCTTTTTAGTAGAAAAAGAATCCTCTGAGTGACTTGGTTCCTGATCATGATCATGTAACTATTGTAACAAGATATTACTTGCCAAGATGCATGTGGGAGAGTTATATCAGCAGAGGTCACAACAAGCAGCACTACCCAGTATCAGCTTCTTTGTGCCTCTGCAACTGAATAAACTGGCTCTTTTTTAACAAACTATAACTGAACAAGCTGAATGCTAAACAGTAACACAAGTGATGTCCTTGATTCAGGCCAGAATATATGCTTTGATTAAACTGAAGGATACCGTTTACAGAGAAGACCAAATGTGCTCTGTAAAATAGAGCACATAATATTGTGGTCCTACTTTGACCTAGCCAACAGTCAAAGTAGGACCATAGATAGAAAAGCATGGATGGCAGGAGTTTATGTCCACTTTAAAGGTTTCTGCTTATTTGTCAGTGTATTATTAAAGCAGATATAAAGACTTTATGCAATTAGTCTAAAAAATATACAGTATATGCAAATGCTTCTTTCAGGGGCGTAGCTAGAAATTACTGGGCCCCATAGCAAATTTTTTTATGCCCCCCGCCCCCTGATTCCCTCTCCTCCTCCCCCCCCCATTTTGGGCTCACATACACATGTACTCTAGAAATTTTGCATGATTTTATGGTAGGGAATAGATTGTGAGCACTTCTGAAGACAGTCTCCAATAGGGATATGTCCACATGCGGTCCAAATGAGTGTCACCACGCACTGGAACATGGGCGTGGTCATGATGGGTCATGGGCAGAGTTAAAAGAAAAAAAAACACAAAATAAGTAGTAGTTTTATTCACAGAGATTAGATCCGACCAGATACATTTTAAATAAAATAATCAAGTAGTTACATGCCTCATGATAATTCATCAAGTAGTCAAATTGCAGCAGATTTTCTCACAAAATGCAATCAAATTGGCAGCAGATATCCCCACAAAATGCAATCAGATTGGCAGCAGATATCCCCACAAAATGCAATCAGATTGGCAGCAGATATCCCTACAAATTGCAATCAGATTGGCAGCAGATACCCCCACAAAATGCACTCAGATTGGCAGCAGATTTCCCCACAAAATGCAATCAGATTGGCAGCAGATATCCCCACAAAATGCAATAAGATTGGCGGCAGATTTCCCCACAAAATGTAAATAGATTGGCAGCAGATTTCCCCACATAATGCATTCAGATTGGCGGCAGATTTCCCCACAAAATGCAATCAGATTGGCGGCAGATTTTCCCACAAAATGCAATCAGGTTGGTGGCAGATATCCCCACAAAATGCATTCAGATTGGCAGCAGATTTCCCCACAAAATGCAATCAGATTGGCAGCAGATATCCCCACAAAATGCAATCAGATTGGCAGCAGATATCCCCACAAAATGCAATCAGATTGGCGGCAGATATCCCCACAAAATGCAATACAATTGGCGGAAGACTTCCCACAAAATGTAATCAGATTGGAGGCAGATTTCCCCACGAAATGCAATCAGATTGGTGGCAGATTTCCCCACAAAATGCAATGAGATTGGCAGCAGATATCCCCACAAAATTCAATCAGATTGGTGGCAGATATCCCACCAAAATGCAATGAGATTGGCAGCAGATACCTCCACAAATCGCAATGAGATTGGCAGCAGATACCTCCACAAAATGCAATCAGATTGGCGACAGATATCCCCACAAAATGCAATCAGATTGGCAGCAGATATCCCCACAGAATTCAATCAGATTGGCGGCAGATTTCCTCACAAAATGCAATCAGATTGGCAGTAGCTATCCCCACAAAATGCAATCAGATTGGCGGCAGATATCCCTACAAAATGCAATCAGATTAGCGGCAGATATCCCCACAAAATGCAATCATATTGGCAGCAGATATCCCCAAAAAATGTAATCAGATTGGCAGCAGATTTCCCCACACAATGCAAACAGATTGGCAGCAGATTTCCCCACAAAATGCAATCAGATTGGCTGCAGATATCCCCACAAAATGCAATCAGATTGGCGGCAGATATCCCCACAAAATGCAATCAGATTGGCAGCAGATATCACCACAAAATGCAATCAGATTGGCAGCAGCCCCACACCCCTTCCCCCAGCATATAGGTAGCCGCCAGGCACCAGATGTCATGATGCCACTGCCCCCTACCCCGCCCGCTCGCTCAGTCCACTCAGTCTGTCTGAGTCTCACAGTCACTCACACATACTTACACAGATCCTGCAGGCAGCTCGCCTCGGCTCCCGCTGTCACTCTGCGGCTTGGGGTCGGGTCGGGTCGCACTTAGGGTCCACTGCTAGACTCCAGCGCAAAGACTCATCCAGTCCAGGGCACGCCTCTCCGGCCCAGTCACGCAGTACTCTCTGTGTGTATGAGCCACAGTCCTCTTCCTGTGTCATCACTCTTCCTTTCTCCCTGGCTGGCTGGAACTATAAAGTAATTGTTGGGTCCAGCCAGGGAGTAAATGAATGCGCCGCCGCACGGAAGTAGTCCCCCTCCTCACCGGCAGCTATACTGATTAGCGGGGCAAGGGGGGCCGGGGGGGCTGCTTTGTTATAATTATCGGAGGGGGGAGCCCGGCTTTATTATAATTATATTTTTTTTAAAAAGTCCTCTCTCAGCTGCGGGCCCCCTGTGAAGTAGGGCTGGGGCAGGCCCCATAGCAAACGGCTATGGTTGCTATGGCGATTTCTACACCAGTGGCTTCTTTCAATACCAACTTTAGACAGCATAGATCAGTCGTGGACAAAGTACGGCCTGTGGGCCGTACCTGGCCCATATAGTTTTTAAATGTGACCCGTTGATGCAGTTCTGGACTCAGCCTGCCTCCATTGTTCCCCTCCTATTCTACATTCCTCTTGATACAGAGTTGACAGTGGAGCACAAATGAAGCTACTTACCCTCTCACAGCTTCCTGCACCGATCTTTCATCAACCTTGTGTCCAGCTTCCCATCTCCATCGCTTCTGTAATGTCATGTGACCCACTATATATGAAGAATGGGTTGTTGTCTCCTGTCTTTGCTCTATCGTTTTCTTGGAGAGCAGTACTGCCGGTGCACTCCTCCAGGCAGGTTCACCACCCCTGCTTCACAACCTAATACAATGATATATAGAAGGAGGCACTCCACAGGCTGGAACTTTCATTCATGTTTATTGGCTCTGCTCTTCATCAGGTGTCATGTGACCCACCCCCAGTACATGCCAGCGGGTCCTATGAAGTGCAACACACTGTGGAAATAGAGAGGAAGTTGAAGGCATAGCTGAAACTGGTGAGGGGCTGTTCTAATATTGGGGGCACACCTGGCTACCAATACTGTGCAGGGGGCTATATAATACTGGGGATGCATCAGACAACCTATACTGGGGTATGGGCCTCCTCAAATTCTGGGAGCATACTTGGCTACCTTGCAGTACTGGGGTGAGGGCACATCATCTACCAATAATGGTGTGGCCCCTCTGTCAAATTTAAGAACCCATGTAGCCCAAAAGTCAAAAAAAATTCCCACTCTGACATAGATAGTCAAATAAATTCAACACGACCGAAATGTAAACAGCATGCAAGCAACTTCCTGTGGGACAGCAAATGTCTGCTGCCTTCTGTCATCATAGCAAATGAAATGAATCTCCACACGGTGATCATATACAGTATATAAAATAATCTCTCAGAAATCCTGTCTGCGTATAAGTTTTAATAAATGATACTCTTTACATAATAATAGTATTTATGAAGACAAATATTATTTAGGGTAGTTTTCAGTTTAACTGATCACAATGTGATGTCCCTTTACCACTGTCTATGCACTATAAAAGCTCTTGCCATGCAATACGCAAAGGAAGCTCCCTGCCTGCAATACATTTTATTTACAATTATATAAAAACACATAACAAAAAAAAGCGCTTTCATGCAAAAATTAGCCATTTGAAGACCAATCAGTTAACGTTAACATTTCACTTTCATTTTAAGCAATCTTGCTGTGGGTTGTCATTTGACAGTTATGGAAATGCAAACAGGGGTTTAAAAAATATTTCCATTAAAGTGAGTCTATAAGGTAATGGGGAAAATAGAAAGTATTTATCTAATGTAAGCTGAAGTTAGTACAGAGACAACTTAAAGCATAAAGTAAATAAAACAAACACTGTTGTTAAATTTTCAAATTAAAATTGCACTTTTTTTATTGACATAGCAAATAACTTATTCACAAAACAAACACAAAAACCACTGAAATAAAAAAAAAAGTGGCCTCATGCAGCAAAATCATAAACTCTGCCCGATTCCATTCCAGCAGAGCAAATTTCCTTGTAAAGAATAATGTGCTCACATAAACAATCAGTGTTATTATAGGACTTAAGCTGAAGATCCAGACAGTAGATCAATACATAACTGTATTTGCACAGTCACAGCATATGCATATGCATATGCATATGCATGCTACAGCAGCAGAGAGCAAACAGCCAACATTAATGCAAAGTACTTGCAGACAGACATTAAACATTTAGAACTGGTGCCATAGATAAGGATCCAGGTAGTAGATCAATACATGGTTATGTTTCCACTTCCACAGTATATGAATATCCACACTGAAGCAGCAGATAGCAGATAGTCAACATTGACGGTAAAGCACTTACAGAGAAACATACATTACATGCTGCAGAATACAATGACTTCAAGGCTCACATAGATATTGCAGTCACATCAGCCAAGCCAGTTTAAAGCATGAAAGACAGTAGCATGTTCCAGGCTCAGCCACTCTGCGTCTCACTGCTTCTGTGCTTATGACTTCTGTGCACCACAAGACGCCAACTGCAAATGGACACAGGCATACATGGACAAGTTTACAGTTTATTTACTCTAGTAAAGAGGTCTGTATGTGTACTGTAATGCCTACTGTGAGTGACAGCTAAATAAGAAGTTTAAAGTGCATTTACTATAGAACAAAAGTCGGTATGTGGCGTACATGTAAAAAAGGCACCTAGAAAAAAGGGATCCAGATGTAGCCAATAAACATGGATGTAGCCTAATCCTGACCTCAACTCTAACCTTAACCACTTGAGGACCTAGGGCTTTCTACCCCTTAAGGACCGGCCACTTTTTTTCCATTCAGACCACTGCAGCTTTCACGGTTTATTGCTCGCTCATACAACCTACCACCTAAATGAATTTTGGCTCCTTTTCTTGTCACTAATAAAGCTTTCTTTTGGTGCTATTTAATTGCTCCTGCGATTTTTACTTTTTATTATATTCAGCAAAAAAGACATGAATTTTGGCAAAAAAATGATTTTTTTAACTTTCTGTGCTGACAGTTTTCAAATAAAGTAAAATTTCTGTATACATGCAGCGCGAAAAATGTGGACAAACATGTTTTTGATAAAAAAAAAACCATTCAGCGTATATTTATTGGTTTGGGTAAAAGTTATAGCGTTTACAAACTATGGTGCAAAAAGTGAATTTTCCCATTTTCAAGCATCTCTGACTTTTCTGACCCCCTGTCATGTTTCATGAGGGGCTAGAATTCCAGGATAGTATAAATACCCCCCAAATGACCCCATTTTGGAAAGAAGACATCCCAAAGTATTCACTGAGAGGCATAGTGAGTTCATAGAAGATATTATTTTTTGTCACAAGTAAGCGGAAAATGACACTTTGTGAGGAAAAAAAAAAAAAAAAAAAGTTTCCATTTCTTCTAACTTGCACCAAAAAAAATGAAATCTGCCACAGACTCACCATACCCCTCTCTGAATACCTTGAAGGGTCTACTTTCCAAAATGGGGTCATTTGTGGGGTGTGTTTACTGTCCTGACATTTTGGGGGGTGCTAAATTGTAAGCACCCCTGTAAAGCCTAAAGGTGCTCATTGGACTTTGGACCCCTTAGCGCAGTTAGGCTGCAAAAAAGTGCCACACATGTGGTATTGCCGTACTCAGGAGAAGTAGTGTAATGTGTTTTGGGGTGTATTTTTACACATACCCATGCTGGGTGGGAGAAATATCTCTGTAAATGACAATTTGTTAATTTTTTTTACACACAATTGTCCATTTACAGAGATATTTCTCCCACTCAGCATGGGTATGTGTAAAAATACACCACAAAACACATTATACTACTTCTCCTGAGTACGGCGATACCACATGTGTGGCACTTTTTTGCACCCTAACTGCGCTAAAGGGCCCAAAGTCCAATGAGTACCTTTAGGATTTCACAGGTCATTTTGAGAAATTTCGTTTCAAGACTACTCCTCACGGTTTAGGGCCCCTAAAATGCCAGGGCAGTATAGGAACCCCACAAATGACCCCATTTTAGAAAGAAGACACCCCAAGGTATTCCGTTAGGAGTATGGCGAGTTCATAGAAGATTTTATTTTTTGTCACAAGTTAGCGGAAAATGACACTTTGTGAAAAAACACAATTAAAATCAATTTCCGCTAACTTTTGACAAAAAATAAAATCTTCTATGAACTCACCATACTCCTAACGGAATACCTTGGGGTGTCTTCTTTCTAAAATGGGGTCATTTGTGGGGTTCCTATACTGCCCTGGCATTTTAGGGGCCCTAAACCGTGAGGAGTAGTCTTGAAACGAAATTTCTCAAAATGACCTGTGAAATCCTAAAGGTACTCATTGGACTTTGGGCCCTTTAGCGCAGTTAGGGTGCAAAAAAGTGCCACACATGTGGTATCGCCATACTCGGGAGAAGTAGTACAATGTGTTTTGGGGTGTATTTTTACACATACCCATGCTGGGTGGGAGAAATACCTCTGTAAATGGACAATTGTGTGTAAAAAAATCAAAAGATTGTCATTTACAGAGGTATTTCTCCCACCCAGCATGGGTATGTGTAAAAATACACCCCAAAACACATTGTACTACTTCTCCCGAGTACGGCGATACCACATGTGTGGCACTTTTTTGCACCCTAACTGCACTAAGGGGCCCAAAGTCCAATGAGTACCTTTAGGATTTCACAGGTCATTTTTGTTTCAAGACTACTCCTCACGGTTTAGGGCCCCTAAAATGCCAGGGCAGTATAGGAACCCCACTAATGACCCCATTTTAGAAAGAAGACACCCCAAGGTATTCCGTTAGGAGTATGGTGAGTTCATAGAAGTTTTTATTTTTTTGTCACAAGTTAGCGGAAATTGATTTTAATAGTTTTTTTTCACAAAGTGTCATTTTCCGCTAACTTGTGACAAAAAATAAAATCTTCTATGAACTCACCATACTCCGTACGGAATACCTTTGGGTGTCTTCTTTCTAGAATGGGGTCATTTGTGGGGTTCCTATACTGCCCTGGCATTTTAGGGGCCCTAAACCGTGAGGAGTAGTCTTGAAACCAAATGTCGCAAAATGACCTGTGAAATCCTAAAGGTACTCATTGGACTTTGGGCCCCTTAGCGTACTTAGGGTGTAAAAAAGTGCCACACATGTGGTACCGCTGTACTCAGGAGAAGTAGTATAATGCGTTTTGGGGTGTATTTTTACACATACCCATGCTAAGTGGGAGAAATATCTCTGTAAATGACAATTGTTTGATTTTTTTACACACAATTGTCCATTTACATAGAAATTTCTCCCACCCAGCATGGGTATGTGTAAAAATACACCCCAAAACACATTATACTACTTTTCCTGAGTACGGCGGTACCACATGTGTGACACTTTTTTGCAGCCTAGGTGCGCTAAGGGGCCCAACGTCCTATTCACAGGTCATTTTGAAGCATTTGTTTTCTAGACTACTCCTCGCGGTTTAGGGCCCCTAAAATGCCAGGGCAGTATAGGAACCCCACAAGTGACCCCATTTTAGAAAGAAGACACCCCAAGGTATTCCGTTAGGTATATGGCGAGTTCATAGAAGATTTTATTTTTTGTCACAAGTTAGTGAAAAATGACACTTTGTGAAAAAAAAACAATAAAAATTAATTTCCGCTAACTTTTGACAAAAAATAAAATCTTCTATGAACTCGTCATACACCTAACATAATACCTTGGGGTGTCTTTTTTTTCTAAAATGGGGTCACTTGTGGGGTTCCTATACCGCCCTGGCATTTTACAGGCCCAAAACCGTGAGTAGTCTGGAAACCAAATGTCTCAAAATGACTGTTCAGGGGTATAAGCATCTGCAAATTTTGATGACAGGTGGTCTATGAGGGGGCGAATTTTGTGGAACCGGTCATAAGCAGGGTGGCCTTTTAGATGACAGGTTGTATTGGGCCTGATCTGATGGATAGGAGTGCTAGGGGGGTGACAGGAGGTGATTGATGGGTGTCTCAGGGGGTGGTTAGAGGGGAAAATAGATGCAATCCATGCACTGGGGAGGTGATCGGAAGGGGGTCTGAGGGTTTGGCCGAGTGATCAGGAGCCCACACGGGGCAAATTGGGGCCTGATCTGATGGGTAGGTGTGCTAGGGGGTGACAGGAGGTGATTGATGGGTGTCTCAAGGTGTGATTAGAGGGGGGAATAGATGCAAGCAATGCACTGGCGAGGTGATCAGGGCTGGGGTCTGAGGGCATTCTGAGGGTGTGGGCGGGTGATTGAGTGCCCTAGGGGCAGATAGGGGTCTAATCTGATAGGTAGCAGTGACAGGGGGTGATTGATGGGTAATTAGTGGGTGTTTAGGGTAGAGAATAGATGGAAACACTGCGCTTGGGTGGTGATCTGATGTCGGATCTGCGGGCGATCTATTGGTGTGGGTGGGTGATCAGTTTGCCCGCAAGGGGCAGGTTAGGGGCTGATTGATGGGTGGCAGTGACAGCGGGTGATTGATGGGTGGCAGTGACAGGGGGTGATTGATGGGTGGCAGTGACAGGGGGTGATTGATGGGTGATTGATAGGTGATTGACAGGTAATCAGTGGGTTATTACAGGGGAGAACAGATGTAAATATTGCACTGGCGAATTGATAAGGGGGGGTCTGAGGGCAATCTGAGCGTGTAGGCGGGCGATTGGGTGCCCGCAAGGGGCAGATTAGGGTCTGATCTGATAGGTAACAGTGACAGGTGGTGATAGGGAGTGATTGATGGGTGATTGATGGGTAATTAGTGGGTGTTTAGAGGAGAGAATAGATGGAAACACTGCGCTTGGGTGGTGATCTGATGTCGGATCTGCGGGCGATCTATTGGTGTGGGTGGGTGATCAGATTGCCCGCAAGGGGCAGGTTAGGGGCTGATTGATGGGTGGCAGTGACAGGGGGTGACAGGGGGTGATTGATGGGTGATAGGTGATTGGCAGGTGATTGACAGGTGATCAGTGGGTTATTACAGGGAAGGACAGATGTAATTAATGCACTGGCGAATTGATAAGGGGGGGGGGGGTCTGAGGGCAATCTGAGCGTGTGGGCGGGTGATTGGGTGCCCGCAAGGGGCAGATTAGGGTCTGATCTGATAGGTAACAGTGACAGGTGGTGATAGGGGGTGATTGATGGGTGATTGATGGGTAATTAGTGGGTGTTTAGAGAAGATAACAGATGTAAACGATACATTTGGGAGGTAATCTGACGGCGGGTTTGCGGGCGATCTAATGGTGTGGGTGGGTGATCAGATTGCCCGCAAGGGGCAGGTTAGGGGCTGATTGATGGGTGGCAGTGACAGGGGGTGACAGGGGGTGATTGATGGGTGATAGGTGATTGGCAGGTGATTGACAGGTGATCAGTGGGTTATTACAGGGAAGAACAGATGTAATTAATGCACTGGTGAATTGATAAGGGGGGGTCAGAGGGCAATCTGAGCGTGTGGGCGGGTGATTGGGTGCCCGCAAGGGGCAGATTAGGGTCTGATCTGATAGGTAAAAGTGACAGGTGGTGATAGGGGGTGATTGATGGGTGATTGATGGGTAATTAGTGGGTGTTTAGAGGAGAGAATAGATGTAAACAATGGATTTGGGAGGTGATCTGATGTCGGATCTGTGGGCGATCTATTGGTGTGGGGGGGTGATCAGATTGCCCGCAAGGGGCAGGTTAGGGGCTGATTGATGGGTGGCAGTGACAGGGGGTGATTGACGGGTGATTGATGGGTGATTGACGGGTGATTGACAGGTGATTGACAGGTGATTGACAGGTGATCAGGGGGATAGATGCATACAGTAAACAGGGGGTGGTGGTCTGGGGGGGTGGTCTGGGGAGAATCTGAGGGGTGGGGGGTGATCAGGAGGGGGCAGGGAGCAGGGGGGGGGATAAAAAAAAATAGCGTTGACAGATAGTGACAGGGAGTGATTGATGGGTGATTAGGGGGGTGATTGGGTGCAAACAGGGGTCTGGGGGGTGGGCAGGGGGGGGTCTGATGGGTGCTGTGGGCGATCTGGGGCAGGGGGGGGGAGAAATCAGTGTGCTTGGGTGCAGACTAGGGTGGCTGCAGCCTGCCCTGGTGGTCCCTCGGACACTGGGACCACCAGGGCAGGAGGCAGCCTGTATAATACACTTTGTAAACATTACAAAGTGTATTATACACTTTGTATGCGGCGATCGCGGGGTTAACATCCCGCCGGCGCTTCCGTATAGCCGGCGGGATGTTGCGGCGAGCGAGCGGTGACAGGCGCCGGCGGAGGATCGCGTCACGGATGACGCGATCGCTCCGCCCATGCCCTTAAATGGACCGCCGCCTCTGTGGGTGAGGCCGTCCTGAAGGGCTCCACTTCCCCGCCGCCCCTGTGTAGTGGGCGGTCGGGAAGTGGTTAAACCTCCCTGGTACCTAACTTTAACCCCCTGCGGTAGTGCTTTACCTTAACCCCCATGGTGGTGCCTAATCTTAACCCTCCATGGTAGTCCCTAACTTTAAACCTCCCTGGTACCTTATCTTAACTCCCTGCAGTAGGGCCTTACCTTAACCCCCATGGTGGTGCCTAACCATAAACCATAAACCTCCCTGGTACCCAACCTTAACCCCCTGTGGTAGTGCCTTTTCTTAACCCGCATGGTGATGCTTAACCTTAACCCTCCATGGTGGTGTCTAACCTTAACCCCCCATGGTGGTGCCTAACTTTAAACCCCCCATGGTGGTGTCTAATTACCCCCCCCCCCCCCCCCTATGCCTTTCCTTAACCCCCATGGTTGTGCCTAACCTTAACCAAGAGTCAGTGAAATTGTCATAGCCACAATTTTTGAAAGCTATAGCTAGTATTTTGCATGATCGTTGTAGCTGCATTTTAAGCCAAAGATATAAAATATTGTAGCCATCCAGCCAACATGGCTATTCAGTACCTGTACAAAGTATATTATCTGTGTAATCATATTGCCTGATTTGTGGTTGTATGAAATCAGCTCTGAAACCCATCTAGGGTGGAAATTCCTCTCACCAATAGGAGAGCAGCTGTTATACTGTGGAGCCAATGAGAGAAAGCCTTAGCTCAGAGAGGGAGGAAAGGGCTAGAATGTGAAACTGGGAGAGTGAGCCCGGAGCAGAGAGAACTAGAAGAGGCTAGAGAGAGATCTGAGGGATTACTCAGTGTTCCACACACAAAACTTAGCTGTCTGTGAGGTGAAATTCTTCCTCCGCAGTGTCCTGTGACCTCATCCTTTTTCAAGAAGAGTGTTTACAGACTACTAACTGTTTCTTCCTGTCTCATCTGAAGGAACTATTCACAAGGCCAGCTTTCAGTGAGGGATTTTCTGTGGATTGTAACTTTCACATAATCAGACCTCCCAGGGTCTGATGCAACGCATAAGATATGTTAGGACTAGATTTGTTCTAACAATCTGCTCTGGGGAGTCTAGGCCTATCAGAAGAGGATCATTCATATATATCTAATAATCCAGTTTTTGTCATCTTCCTGCTGCTGATCTCTTGAGTCCTGAGTGAAGCTCCTTTCAGATTACAAATACTGTTTTATATATGAGCTCCAACTGCTGGCCTACTACTTAGATTAACATTGGCCAATGTTTAGGGAAATTATCTTAAATGTTTATCTGAGTTTGATTATAACAGACGTTTATACATTTGTCATTTACAGTGCACTTAATGATTTACTGTGATTTTTGGGATTTGACATCTCTGGATCTTCTGGTGCTTCTTTGGGCCAAACCCATAATCGTTGAAGCTGCATTTTAGGTCAAATATATAAATTGTATTCAATGATATTGGTGTAGCTGCAAAATTAAGGGCTTATAGCGTAGAAATAAGGTTGTGTATTTTTGACACAAACATTTCCAAGAATGGGCACCCTTTTTACTGCTTATAGCCATTGATCATGGCAAATAACATGGAAGTCTATGGGGGGACCCCTTTCTACCCAGGCAACTGTAGCATAATTTTCAACTGATACCCAGGCTATGCATATGCATAGGTAGGTTTTAGTTAGTGTTAGGTCCCCTCCCATGGAGGAAAGACTTCTTCGACAGTGGGAGGGACTAGTACCTAACAAATTGCATTGCAAGCTGTTAGTGGAAACTAACATCCTCCAAGTGGTAGAAAGGTTGTATGTGTGCTCATTGTGTATTTGTATCCCATGAGTGGGGTCTGCACTTTTTTGCAGGTAGGCATTCATCTGTTTTTAAGTAGCACTGTTCATTTCTTTGCTATGTTTGATTTAATTCTGGTCAGCTGCTCCCACTTGTTAGTTTTTCTTTGGTGTATATGCAGAGCCTCTGTTTGGGTTCAAGGTGCGTTTGTAGTTCCTGGGGGGGCTCAGCGCATCTCTGAGCTGAGGCCATTCAGAGGCGGCCTGGTGATGCGCTGATCCCACTTTTTCTGCGCAATTCTTAATTTTACTGGTAGCACGCCCAGGCTATGCATATGCATAGGTAGGTTTTAGTTAGTGTTAGGTCCCCTCCCATGGAGGAAAGACTTCTTCGACAGTGGGAGGGACGAGTACCTAACAAATTGCATTGCAAGCTGTTAGTGGAAACTAACATCCTCCAAGTGGTAGACAGGTTGTATGTGTGCTCATTGTGTATTTGTATCCCATGAGTGGGGTCTGCACTTTTTTGCAGGTAAGCATTCATCTGTTTTTAAGTAGCACTGTTCATTTCTTTGCTATGTTTGATTTAATTCTGGTCAGCTGCTCCCACTTGTTAGTTTTTCTTTGGTGTATATGCAGAGCCTCTGTTTGGGTTCAAGGTGCGTTTGTAGTTCCTGGGGGGGCTCAGCGCATCTCTGAGCTGAGGCCATTCAGAGGCAGCCTGGTGATGCGCTGATCCCACTTTTTCTGCGCAATTCTTAATTTTACTGGTAGCGCGCCCAGGCTATGCATATGCATAGGTAGGTTTTAGTTAGTGTTAGGTCCCCTCCCATGGAGGAAAGACTTCTTCGACAGTGGGAGGGACGAGTACCTAACAAATTGCATTGCAAGCTGTTAGTGGAAACTAACATCCTCCAAGTGGTAGACAGGTTGTATGTGTGCTCATTGTGTATTTGTATCCCATGAGTGGGGTCTGCACTTTTTTGCAGGTAAGCATTCATCTGTTTTTAAGTAGCGCTGTTCATTTCTTTGCTATGTTTGATTTAATTCTGGTCAGCTGCTCCCACTTGTTAGTTTTTCTTTAGTTTTCCTTTGGTGTATATGCAGAGCCTCTGTTTGGGTTCAAGGTGCGTTTGTAGTTCCTGGGGGGGCTCAGCGCATCTCTGAGCTGAGGCCATTCAGAGGCGGCCTGGTGATGCGCTGATCCCACTTTTTCTGCGCAATTCTTAATTTTACTGGTAGCACGCCCAGGCTATGCATATGCATAGGTAGGTTTTAGTTAGTGTTAGGTCCCCTCCCATGGAGGAAAGACTTCTTCGACAGTGGGAGGGACGAGTACCTAACAAATTGCATTGCAAGCTGTTAGTGGAAACTAACATCCTCCAAGTGGTAGACAGGTTGTATGTGTGCTCATTGTGTATTTGTATCCCATGAGTGGGGTCTGCACTTTTTTGCAGGTAAGCATTCATCTGTTTTTAAGTAGCACTGTTCATTTCTTTGCTATGTTTGATTTAATTCTGGTCAGCTGCTCCCACTTGTTAGTTTTTCTTTGGTGTATATGCAGAGCCTCTGTTTGGGTTCAAGGTGCGTTTGTAGTTCCTGGGGGGGCTCAGCGCATCTCTGAGCTGAGGCCATTCAGAGGCAGCCTGGTGATGCGCTGATCCCACTTTTTCTGCGCAATTCTTAATTTTACTGGTAGCGCGCCCAGGCTATGCATATGCATAGGTAGGTTTTAGTTAGTGTTAGGTCCCCTCCCATGGAGGAAAGACTTCTTCGACAGTGGGAGGGACGAGTACCTAACAAATTGCATTGCAAGCTGTTAGTGGAAACTAACATCCTCCAAGTGGTAGACAGGTTGTATGTGTGCTCATTGTGTATTTGTATCCCATGAGTGGGGTCTGCACTTTTTTGCAGGTAGGCATTCATCTGTTTTTAAGTAGCGCTGTTCATTTCTTTGCTATGTTTGATTTAATTCTGGTCAGCTGCTCTCACTTGTTAGTTTTTCTTTGGTGTATATGCAGAGCCTCTGTTTGGGTTCAAGGTGCGTTTGTAGTTCCTGGGGGGGCTCAGCGCATCTCTGAGCTGAGGCCATTCAGAGGCGGCCTGGTGATGCGCTGATCCCACTTTTTCTGCGCAATTCTTAATTTTACTGGTAGCACGCCCAGGCTATGCATATGCATAGGTAGGTTTTAGTTAGTGTTAGGTCCCCTCCCATGGAGGAAAGACTTCTTCGACAGTGGGAGGGACGAGTACCTAACAAATTGCATTGCAAGCTGTTAGTGGAAACTAACATCCTCCAAGTGGTAGACAGGTTGTATGTGTGCTCATTGTGTATTTGTATCCCATGAGTGGGGTCTGCACTTTTTTGCAGGTAAGCATTCATCTGTTTTTAAGTAGCACTGTTCATTTCTTTGCTATGTTTGATTTAATTCTGGTCAGCTGCTCCCACTTGTTAGTTTTTCTTTGGTGTATATGCAGAGCCTCTGTTTGGGTTCAAGGTGCGTTTGTAGTTCCTGGGGGGGCTCAGCGCATCTCTGAGCTGAGGCCATTCAGAGGCAGCCTGGTGATGCGCTGATCCCACTTTTTCTGCGCAATTCTTAATTTTACTGGTAGCGCGCCCAGGCTATGCATATGCATAGGTAGGTTTTAGTTAGTGTTAGGTCCCCTCCCATGGAGGAAAGACTTCTTCGACAGTGGGAGGGACGAGTACCTAACAAATTGCATTGCAAGCTGTTAGTGGAAACTAACATCCTCCAAGTGGTAGACAGGTTGTATGTGTGCTCATTGTGTATTTGTATCCCATGAGTGGGGTCTGCACTTTTTTGCAGGTAAGCATTCATCTGTTTTTAAGTAGCGCTGTTCATTTCTTTGCTATGTTTGATTTAATTCTGGTCAGCTGCTCCCACTTGTTAGTTTTTCTTTAGTTTTCCTTTGGTGTATATGCAGAGCCTCTGTTTGGGTTCAAGGTGCGTTTGTAGTTCCTGGGGGGGCTCAGCGCATCTCTGAGCTGAGGCCATTCAGAGGCGGCCTGGTGATGCGCTGATCCCACTTTTTCTGCGCAATTCTTAATTTTACTGGTAGCACGCCCAGGCTATGCATATGCATAGGTAGGTTTTAGTTAGTGTTAGGTCCCCTCCCATGGAGGAAAGACTTCTTCGACAGTGGGAGGGACGAGTACCTAACAAATTGCATTGCAAGCTGTTAGTGGAAACTAACATCCTCCAAGTGGTAGACAGGTTGTATGTGTGCTCATTGTGTATTTGTATCCCATGAGTGGGGTCTGCACTTTTTTGCAGGTAAGCATTCATCTGTTTTTAAGTAGCACTGTTCATTTCTTTGCTATGTTTGATTTAATTCTGGTCAGCTGCTCCCACTTGTTAGTTTTTCTTTGGTGTATATGCAGAGCCTCTGTTTGGGTTCAAGGTGCGTTTGTTGTTCCTGGGGGGGCTCAGCGCATCTCTGAGCTGAGGCCATTCAGAGGCAGCCTGGTGATGCGCTGATCCCACTTTTTCTGCGCAATTCTTAATTTTACTGGTAGCGCGCCCAGGCTATGCATATGCATAGGTAGGTTTTAGTTAGTGTTAGGTCCCCTCCCATGGAGGAAAGACTTCTTCGACAGTGGGAGGGACGAGTACCTAACAAATTGCATTGCAAGCTGTTAGTGGAAACTAACATCCTCCAAGTGGTAGACAGGTTGTATGTGTGCTCATTGTGTATTTGTATCCCATGAGTGGGGTCTGCACTTTTTTGCAGGTAGGCATTCATCTGTTTTTAAGTAGCGCTGTTCATTTCTTTGCTATGTTTGATTTAATTCTGGTCAGCTGCTCTCACTTGTTAGTTTTTCTTTGGTGTATATGCAGAGCCTCTGTTTGGGTTCAAGGTGCGTTTGTAGTTCCTGGGGGGGCTCAGCGCATCTCTGAGCTGAGGCCATTCAGAGGCGGCCTGGTGATGCGCTGATCCCACTTTTTCTGCGCAATTCTTAATTTTACTGGTAGCACGCCCAGGCTATGCATATGCATAGGTAGGTTTTAGTTAGTGTTAGGTCCCCTCCCATGGAGGAAAGACTTCTTCGACAGTGGGAGGGACGAGTACCTAACAAATTGCATTGCAAGCTGTTAGTGGAAACTAACATCCTCCAAGTGGTAGACAGGTTGTATGTGTGCTCATTGTGTATTTGTATCCCATGAGTGGGGTCTGCACTTTTTTGCAGGTAAGCATTCATCTGTTTTTAAGTAGCACTGTTCATTTCTTTGCTATGTTTGATTTAATTCTGGTCAGCTGCTCCCACTTGTTAGTTTTTCTTTGGTGTATATGCAGAGCCTCTGTTTGGGTTCAAGGTGCGTTTGTAGTTCCTGGGGGGGCTCAGCGCATCTCTGAGCTGAGGCCATTCAGAGGCAGCCTGGTGATGCGCTGATCCCACTTTTTCTGCGCAATTCTTAATTTTACTGGTAGCGCGCCCAGGCTATGCATATGCATAGGTAGGTTTTAGTTAGTGTTAGGTCCCCTCCCATGGAGGAAAGACTTCTTCGACAGTGGGAGGGACGAGTACCTAACAAATTGCATTGCAAGCTGTTAGTGGAAACTAACATCCTCCAAGTGGTAGACAGGTTGTATGTGTGCTCATTGTGTATTTATATCCCATGAGTGGGGTCTGCACTTTTTTGCAGGTAAGCATTCATCTGTTTTTAAGTAGCGCTGTTCATTTCTTTGCTATGTTTGATTTAATTCTGGTCAGCTGCTCCCACTTGTTAGTTTTTCTTTAGTTTTCCTTTGGTGTATATGCAGAGCCTCTGTTTGGGTTCAAGGTGTGTTTGTAGTTCCTGGGGGGGCTCAGCGCATCTCTGAGCTGAGGCCATTCAGAGGCGGCCTGGTGATGCGCTGATCCCACTTTTTCTGCGCAATTCTTAATTTTACTGGTAGCACGCCCAGGCTATGCATATGCATAGGTAGATTTTAGTTAGTGTTAGGTCCCCTCCCATGGAGGAAAGACTTCTTCGACAGTGGGAGGGACGAGTACCTAACAAATTGCATTGCAAGCTGTTAGTGGAAACTAACATCCTCCAAGTGGTAGACAGGTTGTATGTGTGCTCATTGTGTATTTGTATCCCATGAGTGGGGTCTGCACTTTTTTGCAGGTAAGCATTCATCTGTTTTTAAGTAGCACTGTTCATTTCTTTGCTATGTTTGATTTAATTCTGGTCAGCTGCTCCCACTTGTTAGTTTTTCTTTGGTGTATATGCAGAGCCTCTGTTTGGGTTCAAGGTGCGTTTGTAGTTCCTGGGGGGGCTCAGCGCATCTCTGAGCTGAGGCCATTCAGAGGCAGCCTGGTGATGCGCTGATCCCACTTTTTCTGCGCAATTCTTAATTTTACTGGTAGCGCGCCCAGGCTATGCATATGCATAGGTAGGTTTTAGTTAGTGTTAGGTCCCCTCCCATGGAGGAAAGACTTCTTCGACAGTGGGAGGGACGAGTACCTAACAAATTGCATTGCAAGCTGTTAGTGGAAACTAACATCCTCCAAGTGGTAGACAGGTTGTATGTGTGCTCATTGTGTATTTGTATCCCATGAGTGGGGTCTGCACTTTTTTGCAGGTAAGCATTCATCTGTTTTTAAGTAGCACTGTTCATTTCTTTGCTATGTTTGATTTAATTCTGGTCAGCTGCTCCCACTTGTTAGTTTTTCTTTGGTGTATATGCAGAGCCTCTGTTTGGGTTCAAGGTGCGTTTGTAGTTCCTGGGGGGGCTCAGCGCATCTCTGAGCTGAGGCCATTCAGAGGCAGCCTGGTGATGCGCTGATCCCACTTTTTCTGCGCAATTCTTAATTTTACTGGTAGCGCGCCCAGGCTATGCATATGCATAGGTAGGTTTTAGTTAGTGTTAGGTCCCCTCCCATGGAGGAAAGACTTCTTCGACAGTGGGAGGGACGAGTACCTAACAAATTGCATTGCAAGCTGTTAGTGGAAACTAACATCCTCCAAGTGGTAGACAGGTTGTATGTGTGCTCATTGTGTATTTGTATCCCATGAGTGGGGTCTGCACTTTTTTGCAGGTAAGCATTCATCTGTTTTTAAGTAGCGCTGTTCATTTCTTTGCTATGTTTGATTTAATTCTGGTCAGCTGCTCCCACTTGTTAGTTTTTCTTTAGTTTTCCTTTGGTGTATATGCAGAGCCTCTGTTTGGGTTCAAGGTGCGTTTGTAGTTCCTGGGGGGGCTCAGCGCATCTCTGAGCTGAGGCCATTCAGAGGCGGCCTGGTGATGCACTGATCCCACTTTTTCTGCGCAACTGATACCCTATGTTCTACCTGTGCGTGCATGGGTTTCCTCTGGGCACTCCAGTTTCTTCCCACAAACCAAAAACATACAGATAACATAATTTGCCCTAGACTATGATGGATTTAGGACTATGGTAGGGGTTAGATTGTGAGCTCCTCTGAAGAACAGTTAGTGAGTGACATGAGTATGTATACTTTTTTACCACAGTGCCCCTTTAACAGGGTCTCAAGGCATGTCCGCAGATATGTGCATAGACATGGGTGGTTTGTCATACCTGATGTGAGAAGCCCAGAGGGCCCCTTTAGTTTTCAGTGTAATTTGCCTCATCTGTAGCCATTCACGTTGACACGTCTAAGAGCACTTACAGCAGCCTGCTGTTTCATTTTCTTTTATACTGTAAAATGAAAGCAATTTATACATGCAGTCTTGGAGTGTAAGTGATAGGTCCTCTTTAACCTCTTTCAAGATGCAATTACTGAAGCTGTTCTTGTTGTCCATAATTGTTTTGATTATGCGAAGGTTGGCTAAAGTTACATTGTGGTAGAGGTTAGAAATCCAACCCTCTTTATATGAAGCCATCAAACACAAATTTATTCCAGTTTTAAAGTCAATTACATTTCTCTTTAAATTTATGTCCACGGCTCTGTTATTAAGAATAAGATATGAGCTCTCATTCTTTCCCAGTGCCACTTGTCACTGCAAGAGAAAGAGAGTTCACATCTTCATAACAGATCAGTACACATAAATTTAAAGAGAAATGTAATTGATTTTTTTCCCCTGCAAAACAGGACAAAGTAGGTGAGGGCAGCAGCCGTGGTCAAAATGATATTGCTTTTACATTTTACATTGATTTTGCATTTACCTTCACTTCTTCAAGCAAAGAGAATTATTGCTCTGTTTTCAGACTTGTATGTCACCACACAATAAATGATGGAAAATACTTCTGATATAGCAAAGTATACAGCAATAAAGTCCTAATCTCAGCTGATACCCAATGCTAGCCCACAATAAGGAAAATCTGATCTAGAGATCTCTCCTCACTCTTCACAAAGCAAATGCATGTCCCTGGAATAAAGATAAGAGCAAATCTAAACAGCATAGACACTGACAATAATACATGGTACATGCACATGACTAAACAAGGTTACTTAGGATAAACCCAAAGTACACTTACATGCTTATTTTTATACTTTCATTTTTATCCCATCTAATTTATTTATTTTACCACTATTTGCATGTCACAACCCATGGCCACAGATCCACGTATTGCAATCATTGATACTAAGGGCTATGAAGGGTTATAAACACTTTATTTCAGAGTACAGAGTTGAGTAACAAAAACTGTTTCTAAACTAGCTAATTGGTGCACTTGAATGTTCACATATTCACATGTGAATATATTTGAGTAATGAGATAGATTGTTAGTCACACATATCAGCCTATATTACCAATTGAAATGTTATGTATCTTCTTCTTCATTGAAGAGAACCTAAAGTGAAAAGAAAAAAAAAAAAAAAAAAAAACAGATACTCATCTAAGGAGAAAGAAGGCTCTGGGTCCTATAGAGCCTTTCCGTTCCTCCTACGGTGCCCAAGTTCTAGCGCCGGATCCCTCATTAGCAGTCTCCGACCCATCAGTCGGAGACTGCTAACAGAGGATCCAGAGCTTGAATGCGGGCACAGTAGGAGGAACAGGAAATCGCTATAATAACCAGAGCCTTCCCTTTCCTTAGGTGAGTATCTGTGTTTTTTTTTTACACTTTAAATTCTCCTTAAAGGGGAACTGAAGTAAGAGGTATACGGAGGCTGCCATATTTAATTCCTTTTAATCAATACCAGTTGCCTGGCAGCCCTGCTGGTCTATTTCTCTGCAGTAGTATCTGAATAACACCAGAAACAAGCATGCAGCTAGTCTTGTCACATCTGACTTTAAAGTCTGAAACACCTGGGGCTTGATTCACTATGCGGTGCTAACCTACTTAGCACGTCTAAAGTCTTTAGGCTCGCTAACCAGGGTGCTAAGTAGGTTAGCACCGGTTTTCTAAATCAGTCCTATGCACGCGCTAAGGGCCCTTTTCCACCAGCACGTTTGCGCTGGCCGAATCGTACAGTCGCAAACCGCTAGCGATTTTACAATCGCTACGGTTTGCTTTTTAACATAGGAATCGCGGTAGGTCATTTCCACTACCGCGGATCGTTTTTGACGGGAACGCGAATGCGCGGCGGAGCGATATTTGCCGCAATTTTGCTATGCAGTGCATAGCATAGCAAAATCGCGGCCGCAAACGTCGGGAAATCTGCGGAATTGCGATTCAGCAATCGATAGCGTTCAGCGTGAACGCTAGCGACTGCTAGTGGAAAAGGGCCCTTAGTCCCATAGGCTTTAATGGGCACTTCGCACGGAGCGCGCATAACTTTGCGCACAATGCGCGAAAACCTCTTTTAGACATGCTATGGTGCTTTTCACAGGCGTACTAAGTAACAATTAGCACCGCTTTGTGAATGAAGCCCCTGATCTGCTGCACGCTTGTTCAGGGGCTATGGCTAATAGTATTAGAGGCAGAGGATCAGCAGAGCTGCCAGGCAAAGGTATTGATTAAAAGGAAATAAATATGGCAGCCCCCGTATACCTCTGACTTCAGTTCCCCTTTAAGGAAGTGTGGCTCTAAAGAAGCATAGATTCTGTACATACTGCAGGGATGTGTGTTCCCAATCATCATGTGCAGTGTGTCCATTTGCATTGGTGGTACACAAACTACAGTTGTTTTTTCTGTGAACTGAGACCAGCCAGCTACTTACTTTAAAATGGGTTAACAATTAGGCATGCAGCAAGCCAATGAGTCCTGTATACTAGTGTTGTACCACAATAAATACATCTAATTCCTCTTGGTGGACGGCAGAAGTGAGTAATGCATTACCTTTACATGGTTTCTTGACCCACATGATTAAGTATACTCTTGCCGAGAGAGATCCTTTGGGTCCCGTGCAGATGATTTGGGAGTAATTTGGACTCAGGGTCTGGCTGGTCATAATTGTTTGAGCTGACTATAGGCCACATAGTATACTCTTGATAAATCTCCCATCACTCTTGCTACACAGAGAGAACTAGCCCTGATTTAGCCCCGATACAGTGTGTGATAAAGCAGAAGTTTCGTGCATGGAGTGAGGTTTACACTCTTCATAGTTTTGGGGCACATTATACATTTTTATTTGTGTTTATCTGCTTTTGTGAGTACCTGTAAAAGTGTACTATGTTTTTGATTAATGTTGTTCATACAAATGGGACCCTGTGGTGGTGCTTATGCAATCATGCAGTTAAAAAAAAAAAATGGAAAGTGAGATGTTTATTTCTGTACTGTGCTGTGCACACTGTGATGATACAACCTCAATACACACAAGGTATGAGTACACAGTACACTACTTTCAGAGAGCATGTCCTGCCACCTATAATTATCATAGCAAGGAAGGATATTGGTTCGTGTACATGCTTAATAACTTCCCCTTCTTTTGCAGTTGTTGCCTATGCTGCTGACTAGGGGCTGGTGCACACCAAAATCGCAATTAGAATCGCTAGCGTTTAGTGATTTGCGATTTCGTAAAGCAATTTTTGAAGCTATTTTTGAGTGTATTTGCATTTTTGCAATGCAGCACATTTGCGATTTAAAAAAAAAAAAACTCACAACACTAATGTAACATAGGGTTACATTAGCCAAGCGCTTTTCAAAGCACTGCCAATTTGAAAAGCACTCTTGGGGCTTGATTCACAAAACGGTGCTAACTGTTAGCACGCTGTGAAAAGTCATTCGTGCGAAATTTTGCGTGATAACGGTTATCGTGCGCAAAAATTCACATCAACGTGCGAACACGATTTTCTGCGTGCTAGCGTTTTCACGCGATACCCGGTTTTTCACATGAAAACACACGAAAAGCCATGCTAACAGCCGTGCTAATAGTTAGCACCGTTTTGTGAATCAAGCCCCAGGTGTGCACCAGCCCTTACTTTCCCATTATTGTTTTAAGAGGCACAGTTGGACAATACATAACACGGTATGAGCTACAGGAATAACAAGACATACATTTTATCAATGTAAGAGCTGTGTTTTCATGGCTGAAATTATAAATTGTTATTGAACATTGTATACCATACAAATTATATTTCATAGTATGGGACTGTTATATCTTTTGCACTGCTGAATATACCAAGATTGTTCTTATTTGTCACAACTGTCAATAAAACCTTAGTTTGACCTAAAAAAAATGCCTCTTTCCAAGTCAGACAATTAAAGCCCAATTTTAAGCAGAAACACCTTGATTGGGAAATGCACATCTGTTGTTGTTAGTATACCATCTTCTGGGCTTATACTGTAATATTCTAATTAAAAAATTCAGGGAGGTTTATTCAAGGCGTAAAACGTTAATTGGTCCAAACCTCTCAATTTGTGACACCAATAATTAGCAGCTGGTGAATTTTCGACAGTGTTGTAAGACTTGCTATTGCTACATTGCAAAGCTTGATGAGAGATGATTATGTGGAGAGGTGATTGGCTAAGATTTGAGAGAATCAGCAACTCCACTTAGAGATAAGTGTGGTCACAGTTTGCAGCAGCCTAAAATGCTGCTGTATATACAAACCAAAGCAACAACACAGTCCCTTCTGCTAGATTAAATTGATCAAAATTGCCAAATTACATGGAATTCCAAATTAATTCCTGATTTTGTGGATTCTGAATTTGCATCCTGAAATCATAAAATTGTAATTTATTGCAATTGTATTTTTGCAATAGCCACAGGGTTGGATGTGGTTAGTGTGAATTTGCTAAAGTATATTCACAAAAGGTTATCATTTTGCTTTGAATTTTCACATTTTTGCCTAAAAATTTGGCATTTCTAATTTATGTCCCTTGAACATGATCAGTAGACATTTTTCAATATTCATGCACTACACAAACATAATTTTGCGTAATTTCTGGAACTAAGATGTCCGAATTCCGTAAGTTCCAAATTCAGGCTTTCAACTTGAAATTGTGAAATTCTGATGCTAAATTTGGAATTCTGCAAAATCTGTGTGCTCATCCATGCTCTTTGATGGCATCATTAACATTTAGGAGAACTGTGTTTGATTGATGCTCAAGCAACATCAGTATGTGACGGTTTTATTACAACTAAGGCCCTTATTCAGTTCCTTCTCCTATTTTTTCTCCTAGGAGATAATTTTTTATCTTCTGTATAAAATACCTTTTCAACTTTAAAATAACTTCAGTTTTATAAAAAATAAATTGTTTTATATGAAAAAGTACCAAAAAGTAGGTGAAAAGTACCATCAAAATTACTTTGAGTATTTTCTTTCTTGTTGAGGGTTTAAACGGAATGTTATTAACAACACGGGCCCATATGCAATTCACTTTTCTCCTAGGAATTTTTTTTTAATCTTCTGTTTAAAATAACATTTCAGCATTCTGCAATTGAAAAGGTACCAAAGGTAGGTAGAAAAGTACTGTCAAAATGATTCAGTGTATTTTCTTGCTTTCTGGGGGCTTAAAAGACATTTTATTGACAAGGTGTAAAAATATCAACTTGGAGAAAACTTAGGAGAAAAGTGAACCGCATGTGGCCAAAGGTGTGAAGATATCACGTAGGAGGAAACTCAGGAGAAAAAGTTAATTGTATATGGGCCGAAATGTGTTGCAATAGAGTGTGGACTTTTCGGTATACATTAAGTTATTTTTATTTGCCCGGACTCAGGCTTTATAAGCACCATCTGACAGACAGACTGATGTAGTTCCAACAGAGATTTCTGTACTTGGTTATGGAAAACCACAGTTATCTGTGTGAATATGCTTTTAAGAGAAATGCTTCAATGTGGTGCATGAATGTGTAGTTATCGGTAAGTTACAATCTTAATTTATGCTTGTTTTTTATTGATATTGTGCAAACATGCCATAAGATTTATTGCACCATTTTCTGCATGGCACATAAACATTTTTGCATTCATTTTTATTACCTAACACACTGGGTTTGCAGAGTTGTATTACTTTGTAAAAGTATGCTTTTTTGCCTGACTAAACAATGCTGGGCCTAATGCTATTCCAGGTGATAAGCAGCTTGCAGATGCGAGCTACTTATCACCTTGCCATCGCACGAGGATTACCGGCAAATCCTATTGCCAGTTTCACTCGTGCGATGGTCGATCGTTAGGGAGCATTACTCAGGCGAAAGCCTGAGCGATGCTCCCTATTCCCGGGCGATGGAAAACGAGGTTTACCCTGTGGTGCTGTCCATCAGCACCACGGTCTCGCTCCCCACACATGCGCACAACCCGCCGCACATCCGCCGCCATCTTCCGCCGCTGCATCTGGGGGTCTCCTTTAATAAGGAGACCCCCAGAGCTCCCCACCGGCCGCCGCTCGTCTCCGCAACCCCCCACAAAGCTAAATGCTTGTAAATTCCTTACCACCGCTTTACACCCATCGGCCGCCGCATCTCGCCGCAAATCCCCGCTGTGTAATTACAGTGTTCGAGTTACTGTAATTACTCTCACTAATAACAGAGTCCCGGCAAAGCATCTTTGAATCAGCCGCCGGGGCTCCCCATTGGTTCACAGGCTGTTTAAGAACCATCTATGCCACGTTACACTAAGAATGAGGGGAGGCGGGGCCAGGCACCAAAATTCAAGCAATGTGGGGTCTTCGAGATGGCTTCACGGGACAAGACACCACATGTGGCTATAACTTTTTTTACAGCAAGGCTGCAGGATTTTCCTAATTACTCTGGAGGTCCGCTTACGTTTTCTCTTGAAAATGAATATATAATTTTCAATGAAAACACATGTAAATGTACTTTTTTTTCTTTAAAAAGGCCAAACATATTTTTAATTGCAAATGTTGTGTGAAAAGACACCCCCCCCCCCCCCCCCACCATAAAAAAATTGCTTGTGGTTCCTCCAGAAAAAAAAAAACCTGATCAGTATTTACTCTGTTTCAGATAAAATAATTCCTGTTTAACTTAAAAAGTGCATGTTTTGTAGCAGACACACTCTCTATGTAAACTGCTGGTGGCAATTATAACATCTCACAGGAAGTGGTGATTATGGAGTTTATTTAAATAATGCAACGATGTGGTGCTAATCCTGATTTACCACTTTATTTAAATTAAAACAGTAAAACTAGCTGCAAAGTTAAGCCTTGTCACAATAATCTAAAAAAATAAAAGAGGATTACTAAGGGAGTGTCAGTCTTGCCAACAGGCAGTGGATAATGCTGGTGAAAGCTGACATCAAGATACTGTACTGAGAAAACACCCTTCAGCAGGATGACATTTTTCCTGCATTCAGTGTAACGATAATTATTAAGCTAAACTAGCTTTAAATTGTCATCTAACAAAGTCTTTCTCAGAAGGGCGGACAGCTGTAGGTTAAGGTAATTGCATACCATTTAATGCACTGCAGGAAATTCATAGTAAGTTACACAGCGACAATGTATGCGGTATATTGAAAATTGGAATACATGTCACAAACATTATATTTTAACTGACTGAAAAAGCAGACCAGGCAAAATAGGCTTTTTTAAATGTTCATTTATTTGCTGGGTGGCCTGTTAACTGTTAAGCGTGCTGTTTAAATCTTGGCATTAATATATTTTAAATTACTTTCATTGTCCGTCAAATCTAATGGAAAAGAATTCAAACGGCTAGGAATCTATACACAATCTATATTAAGATGAGGACATTATTATAATCGACGGAAGTCAGAGTGGCTAAATGAGGGACAGATGATGTCAAAGTAATTTATTTTCTTTATATAAGGAAATCACTTGACCTTTTTAACCATGTTTGTGAATTGTCCATTTTGACAGTCTATATGTTTGCTTACCTTAAAAAAAGCAATTATTTTACTAACTGTAGGGGAGGAAGACAATTATCTGAAAGCAATATAGGCTCTCTGCATTTTTTTAATTAATAATTTAATATATACTGACCTTTAAATTGAATACATAAAAAAGAATAAGTATAATTGTTGATAATAAATATGATCCCCAGCATGCAGCTATTATCAATTAACGTTACTTAGTATGATCATATCATCATTATCATTAACCCCCATCATTATACTGGTCATCTCCATTGTATTGTCATTGCCATAATTGCCATCAGCATTATCTCAATTATCCATCATTTCACTGCCATCATCTTTTAATCATTTAGAATTAACCTGTTTATGACCGCGTCACGCCGATGGGCGTAGTCGCGGCGGCAGCCCCAGGACCGCCTAACGCCGATTGGTGTAAAGTCCTGGGGCTGTAACTTGCATGAGATCGTGCGCACTTTGCGCGCGCATCTCATGCTCGGATGGTGGAGCTCCGCCCCCTCTTCAGTCTCCGAGCGGCTATTGCCGCTTGGGAGACTGTTAGACGGCGTGATCGCCGTCTATTTACACTGTGCAGCGCTGCGATCAGCAGCAGCGCTGCACTGGGGACAGCCGTGTGACACGACTGTCCCCCTGGGGGACAAGAGAGCGATCGGCTCTCATAGGCAGAAGCCTATGACAGCCGATCACCGTAATTGGCCGGCTGTGGGGAGGGAGGGAAGGGTTTTAAGGAGACAGGGTAAAAAACAAACAAACACACAAACAATAATATTTATTTAAAAAAAATAAACATGGGGGAGCGATCAGACCCCACCAACAGAGTGCTCTGTTGGTGGGGAGAAAAGGGGGGGATCACTTGTGTGCTGTGTTGTGCGGCCCTGCAGCTTGGCCTTAAAGCTGCAGTGGCCAATTTTACTATAAATGGCCTGGTCACTAGGAGGGTTTAGCCCTGCAGTCCTCAAGAGGTTAATAACTTACGCTTGTACTTTTACGCCATTGCGCAAAAGTTAAAAAAATGAAACTGTGTCTGTCAGATAGGTACAGTATCTCACAAAAGTGAGTACACCTCACACATTTTTGTAACTATTCCTTTATATCCTTTCATGGGACAATACTGAAGATATGACACTTAGATAGAATGCAAAGTATTCACTGTGCAACTTGTATAACTGTATAAATTTGGTGTTCAATCAACATAACTAAAACACATCACTATTAATGCCTAAAAGGCTGGCCACAAAAGTGAGTATGCCCCTAAGTAAAGAATGTTAAAATTTTGCTCAAAGTGTCAATATTTTGTTTGCCCACCATCTCTCTCTTAGGCATGTAGTTAACAAAAGCTTTACAGGTTGCCACTGGAAGCCTCTTCCACTCCTCCATGACAACATCACAACATCACAAAGTGGGTGAATGCTCCACAGATGCTCAATAGGGTCTAGGTATGAAGACATGTTTGGCCAGTCCAGCACCTTTACCCTCAGTTTCTTTAGCAAGGCAGTGGTCATCTTGGAGATGGGTTTGGGATCATTATGATGTTCAAATACTGCTCTGTAGCCCAGGGATAATGTTTTGCTTCAGTATGTCACAGTACATGTTGGCATTCATGATTCCCTCAATGAGCTGAAGCTTCCCAGTGCTGACCGTACTTATGCAGCCCAAAACCATGACACTCCCACCACCATGCTTCACTGTAGGCAAGACATACTAGTCTTTGTATGTTCACCTGGTTGCCACCACACATGCTTGACACCATGTAAACCAAATAATTGTATTTAGGTCTTATAAGACCACATGACATGACATGGTTTCAGTAATCCATGTTCTTAGTCTGCTTGTCTTTAAAAAAAACTCTTTGTGGGCTTTCTTGTGGATCATCTTTGAGGCTTCCTTCTGGGACAACAGCCATGCAGACCAATTTGATGCAGTGTGTGGCATATGGTCTGGGCTACACCCTAGCCCTGCACATTTTTCTAATACAACTGATCATTTTTATAAAAAAAACCTAAAAAACCCCAAAAAAAGTATTGAATCATATGTGGCCACCTCATAGAAATTGACCACCTTTGCCGCAATATATTTAAGGCCAGACATCAGGTCATAGTAAATAATTAAAATGTATTAATCATCTCACTATTTACAAGTGAGAGAACTGCAAGCATTAAGTGAACTTAATTACCAGCAAGCCCCACAGTTTCAAAAACCTGAACACAACAAATATGTATGCACAATAAGTACAATATCTGTGGTACAATAATAATCAAAAGCAAGGTCAAGAGGCAAAAGCAGAAAATGAAGCCTGTGGATCAGGACCAGGGATCACTGAACAGGTACAAAAATGTGCAGCACAGATTTCTAAATAATTTGTCAAGATTTGATTGCAGTAGAAATCCTTATAAAGTAGATCCATATGTAGGGCTTAATTAACGGAGACAAACAAGACAGCTGCTAGTGACCTAGTATACTATAGAAACCAACTGTAGGCAGGAAAGAGTGTTGCATGTCTAATCCAGAAGCTGGAAAAGGCCACCTACTTGTGGGAAATGGAAGTCCACCTCACCTCAGTTCATATACACAATGCCACCAGCAGGAAAAATGTGGCAATGATCCCGACAGTAGACAAGATATTATCACAAAAAATGTTGTGTCAATTGATTATGAAATTCTAACACATACTTCACAATATTCAATTTGCAGATTCACACTTTCACCACCACTCCACAGGTCAGCAAATCTTGACCTGTGCACCAGTGCTGGTCTCCAGCAAGTACACCACTCCTGCTAACCCAAGCTGTGGACTATAGAACAAATAGAGACCACACTCAGAAGGCTTCTTAAACACTGTATTCACAGCAGACAGAGCACAACAAGGTGTATCTTCTAGAGATGTCACGAACCTCCGATTTTCGGTTCGCGAACGGAAGGTTCGGTTCACGGAAAAGTTCGCGAACCGCAATAGACTTCAATGGGGATGCGAACTTTGAAAAATAGAAAAAATTATGCTGGCCACAAAAGTGATGGAGAAGATGTTTCAAGGGGTCTAACACCTAGAGGGGGGCATGGCGGAGTGGGATACATGCCCAAAGTCCCGGGGAAAAATCTGGATTTGACGCAAAGCAGCGTTTTAAGGGCAGAAATCACATTGAATGCTAAATTGCAGGCTTAAAGTGCTTTAAAACATCTTGCATGTGTATACATCAATCAGGGAGTGTAATTAGAGTTCTGCTTCACACTGACACACCAAACTCACTGTGTAACGCACCGCAAACAGCTGTTTGCGTAGTGACAGCCGTGCTGGACTGGTGCGCACCGTGGCCAGAGTATAGGCCGTGGCGTTTTTCAAGGCCATATGGTCGCTAGGCTGTGGTAGCTCAATGATAGAACAACAGTGACTGTCCAGCTGATCAAATTTCGTCTGACCACAATGAAGCAACGACCTTATCTTTTGTGTCCCACCCCCACCCGAGACACTCAAATAGCCGGCGGTCATTGCTTTATTGTGATACGCAAGCCCCTTCACCACGGCAAGGTAATGATCACGAAGGGGGATGGGCACATGTACATGCCTTTTGTTTATTTGTTGCAGCCGCCCGCAGTGCAGCCAGAAAAATTAGGCAGGCATGTACACGCACCAGAAAAATTAGTGTAGTGGCCGCTGCTAGCAGCGGCCTTAAAAATTCTGGAATCTGCCTAGAATCCTGGACCCTGTTGGTGGTGGCGGAGAAGGCAAGTGGCCTGCAGGCAGAGATGCTGTGTGTGGGGACTGACTTAGTCTTCGGTCGTGCAGTAGCCCTCTGTGATCCATTCCTCATTTATTTTGATAAAGGTCAGGTACTGAACACTGTCGTGACTTAGGCGACTTCTCTTCTCAGTAACTATGCCTCCAGCTGCACTGAAGGTCCTTCCTGACAGGACGCTTGCGGCAGGGCAAGAGAGAAGTTGTATGGCAAATTGGGACAGCTCTGGCCACAGGTCAAGCCTGCGCAACCAGTAGTCCAAGGGTTCATCCTCGCTTTTCGCAGTGTCTACATCCACACTCAAGGCCAGGTAGTCGGCTACCTGCCGGTCCAGGCATTGGTGAAGGGTGGATCCGGAAGGACTATGGCGAGGAGTTGGATTAAAGAATGTCCGCATGTCCGACATCACCCTGAGATCGCTGGAGTGTCCTGTCCTTGCCTGCGTGGACTTGGGAGGAGGAGGGTTACTGCCAGTGGTAAACTTGATTGCGTTGTGCAGCCACATCACCCTTAAATGCATTGTAAAGCATCATCGACAGCTTGTTCTGCAAGTGCTGCATCCTTTTCACCTTCTGTTGAGTTGTTAACAGGTCCGAGACTTTGTGCCTGTACCGAGTGTCTAGTAGCGTGGCCACCCAGTACAGGTCATTCGCCTTGAGTTTTTTGATACGGGGGTCCCTCAACAGGCTGGACAACATGAAAGAGGAAATCTGCACAAAGCTGGATGCAGACGTACTCTCCATCTCCTCATGCTCTTCCTCAGTGACGGGACGCAACTCCTCTTCCTCCCCCCAGCCACGAACAATACCACGGGAACGTGGAGCAGCAGAAGCCCCCTGTGACGGCTGCCGCGGTTGTTCTTCTTCCGCCGCCTCTTCCTCCTCCACAGAAACACCTTCCTCATCATCACCATCATCAGAGTCTGACTCCTCTCCTTCCCCACACAACTTCTCTTCTTCCTCCTCCTCCTCCCCCCTCTGTGCTGCCGCAGGTGTTGTGGAAACATCGGGTTCGGGTGTAAATGGCTCCCATGACTCCTGCTGCTGTAACTGTTCTCGTTCACGCTCCTCCACAGCTGTATCCACCACTCTATGCACGGCACGCTCCAGGAAGTAGGCATAGGGGATCAAGTCGCTGATGGTGCCCTCATCGCGACTCATCAGTTTGGTCACCTCCTCAAAGGGCTCCATGACCCTGCATGCATTTCGCATCAGTGTCCAGTTGTTGGGCCACAACATCCCCATCCTCCCAGATTGTGTCCTTGTACTGTAATGATACAGGTACTGGGTGACGGCTTTCTCCTGGTCTAGCAGGCTAGAGAACATCAGCAGGGTGGAATTCCAGCGAGTCGGGCTATCGCAAATCAGGCGTCTCACCGGCAAGTTGTTTCTACGCTGAATGTCCACAAAGCGTGCCATGGCCTTGTAAGAGCGCCTGAAATGCCCACACAACTTCCTGGCCTGCTTCAGGACGTCCTCTAAGCCTGGGTACTTGGACACAAATCTTTGCACGACCAGATTCAGCACATGTGCCATACAGGGTATGTGTGTCAGCTTTCCCAAATTCAACGCAGCAATGTGATTGCTGCCGTTGTCACACACCACATTGCCGATCTCAAGCTTGTGTGGGGTCAACCATTGCTCCACCTGTTTGTTAAGAGCAGCCAGGAGAGCTGCTCCAGTGTAACTCTCCGCTTTCAGGCAAGACATGTCTAACACTGCGTGACACCGTCGTACCTGGCATGCAGCATAGGCCCTGGGGTGCTGGGGCTGTGTAGCTGGAGAGGAGATCGCTGCACCAGCCAAGGAGGAGGAGGAGGATGACGACAGTGAAGCGGTGGTAGCAGGTGGAGAGGAGGTGGCTGAAGGCCTGCCTGCAAGCCGTGAAGGTGTAACAAGTCGGTCCGCTGCGCAGCCACGTACTCCCTGCTTGCTGCCATCGGTCACCAGGTTGACCCAATGGGCTGTGTATGTAATGTAGTGGCCCTGCCCGTGCTTGGCAGACCAGGCATCCGTGGTCAGGTGGACCCTTGACCCAATGCTGTGTGGCAGAGATGACACCACTTGCCTCTCAACTGCACGGAACAGTTTGGGTATGGCCTTTTGTGAAAAATAATTGTAGCCTGGTATCTTCCACTGCGGTGTACCAATGGCCACAAACTTACGGAAAGCCTCCGACTCCACCAGCTTGTATGGTAATAGCTGGCGAGCTAATAGTTCCGCCACGCCAGCTGTCAGACGCCGGGCAAGAGGGTGACTGGCAGACATTTGCTTCTTACGCTCAAATACTTCCTTCACGGACAGCTGGGTACTGCTGTGGGCAGAGGAGAAGGAACCGCTGAAGGGAAGAGGCGGTGTGGAGGAGGGTGGCTGTGAAGGTGCACGGGAGAAAGTGGATGAAGACGATGCACCTGAAGGAGGAAGAGGAGAAGGAGGGTGGCTTGTCTTTTGAGGGGTGCTGCTTTTCCTCAGGTGTTCTTGCCATAGCTGTTTGTGTCTTCTTTCCAGGTGCCTTCATAAGGCACTTGTCACTACGTGAGAGTTGGCCTTTCCACGGCTCAATTTTTGCTGGCAGAGACAACAGATGGCTTTGCTCCGATCTGAGACACACACGTGAAAAAATTTCCAAACCGCTGAGCCCCCCTGGGGTGATGGCGCTAGGGTGGCATCAGCAGCTGACGTTAAAGGGCATGTTGGCTGGCTGGCCATAGCTGGCGATACATGGCGCCGGACACTGCCCCCAGCTGTTTCTGAGGACGAGCTTCCTCTGCTTCTATCATGGAGTCGTCTCCTCCTACTCCTCTCTGACTCCCCATCTGAACTGTCCCCCTGGTCATATCCTCTACCGGGAACATATGTGGTATCCGTATAATCGTCATCATAATCCTCCTGGCCAGCTTCGCTTTCCTCAGACACCTCCTCAACTGCACCAACTTCTTGTAGTTCATCATCCCCCTCCTCACACGATATGTCCATACTATCGCCACCTAACTCAGACGTACTGTATGAGGTGGTGTACCTGCGCCTTCTTCTTGTTGTTGCAGTAGTGGCTGTGAATCAGTGATTTCACCACCACCACCAAATAACTCCAGCAAAGTGTCAAATGCAGCGGATGTGGTGCTTGTACTAGTGCTGGTGGCACTGGCTGCGGGAGATGAGGTCTTCTGTGTTAAATACTCAACCACGTCCTCACAATTTTGGGAAGTGATGGCACATCCCTTCTTCTGAGCACTGTATTTTGGGACAGGTCCGCATGAAATCACAGCAACACCACCTTGCACAGACCTGCCGGTGCCTGGTGGCCTTCCTCTGGGTCTGCCTCTACCTCTTCCTCTACCTGGTTTGTCCATTTTGTCTATCTTGGGTGGATGCTAGGTATATGCAGTGAGGTGGGTTCACTCAACACAACAGGTAGTAGGATGCAGTGAGCTGGGTTCACTGAGCAGTAAAGGTACTTAGATGCAGTGAGGTGGGTTCACGCAACACAACAGGTAGTAGGATGCAGTGAGCTGGGTTCACTGAACAGTAAAGGTACTTAGATGTAGTGAGGTGGGTTCACTCAACACAACAGGTAGTAGGATGCAGTGAGCTGGGTTCACTGAACAGTAAAGGTACTTAGATGCAGTGAGGTGGGTTCACTCAACACAACAGGTAGTAGGATGCAGTGAGCTGGGTTCACTGAACAGTAAAGGTACTTAGATGCAGTGAGGTGGGTTCACTCAACACAACAGGTAGTAGGATGCAGTGAGCTGGGTTCACTGAACAGTAAAGGTACTTAGATGCAGTGAGGTGAGTTCACTCAACACAACAGGTAGTAGGATGCAGTGAGCTGGGTTCACTGAACAGTAAAGGTACTTAGATGCAGTGAGGTGGGTTCACTCAACACAACAGGTAGTAGGATGCAGTGAGCTGGGTTCACTGAACAGTAAAGGTACTTAGATGCAGTGAGGTGGGTTCACTCAACACAACAGGTAGTAGGATGCAGTGAGCTGGGTTCACTGAAAAGTAAGGGTACTTAGATGCAGTGAGGTGGGTTCACTCAACACAACAGGTAGTAGGATGCAGTGAACTGGGTTCACTGAACAGTAAAGGTATTAGATCCAGTGAGGTGGGTTCACTCAACACAACAGGTAGTAGGATGCAGTGAGCTGGGCTCACTGAACAGTAAAGGTACTTAGATGCAGTGAGGTGAGTTCACTCAACACAAAGCTAGGTATATGCAGTGATGAGGTGGGTTAAGTAAACACAACAGGTACTGCAGTATATGCAGAACTGGGTAGTACAATGGGCAGCTCCCTGTCACACACACAGGTAGTCACTGAATGTGCTATATAATGTGCTGGGCTGCTGGCAGTGGCACACACACACTATCAATTGAGGGGTGCTATAAAAGCAATAACAATCAGCCAGGAGCAAGATAAGCAGCCAAGAGCCTAACTAATCTGTCCCTAGAAGAACAAGTCTGCAGCAGCTTTCCCTACTCCCCTGTCTCTGGCAGGCACACGAGTGAGGCTAAAGGCCGCCGGAGCCTGCCTTATATAAGGGGGGTGGGGCTCCAGGGCTTAGTGTAGCCTGAATGGCTACAATGTGCCTGCTGACTGTGATGCAGAGGGTCAAAGTTGACCCTCATAGTGCATTATGGGGCGAATCGAACTTCTGCAAAAGTTCGCCTGGTGTAGGCGAACGCGAACGCCCACAGTTCACCTGGAAACGTTCGCAGGCGAACCGTTTGCTACATCTCTAGTATCTTCCTTGTTGTGTTCTGTCTGCTGCAAATACAGTGTTTAAGAAGCCTTCTGAATAAAATTATGTTAAAAAAAAAAGAAGCCTTCTGAGTGTGCTTTATATTTGTTCTATACTTTACAATATATATGACTTTTCCTTGTTCTAGAAATCTGTTTGGGGACCCACTATTATATTTTTACAGATGTCATTCTGAGAACAGTTAAAACATATGACTATAGAAGGATTTGTGGCCAAGTATATAGGAAACAGTGTCCAGAAACATGAATTTGACCTAATGCAACCAGAAGCAATGCAGTCCATTCAGGAAAGAAGGGAGGGAGGGGTGCAGAGATGGTAACATCACCTCTGATATTCATGACCTCAGTAGGGGGCTAGTGTAGGAATTTTGAGCCAAGCAGGCCGTTTCGGCGCACGGCGCTATGCACCAAAACTAGACGCCACTATAGCAGAGTAATGCTATAGGGTGGGTAATGGTAATTTGGGTTTCCAGCAACCGCCAGACCCGGCAATTTGAGTGAATGATGGCTCACCCTGCGACCAGCTAAACGGTGGTGTAATAATTAGAGATGGCCCAAACAGTTCGCCCGGCGGGTAGTCGGCGTGGATATTAGCTACCCGCACCGGCGGCGGGTAGTGGACACATAGCGCGTTTGACCCACCTCCTATACCTCGTCATTGGGCTAAACTTTGACTCTCTACATCACAGTCAGCAGACACATGGCAGTCAATCAGGCTGCACTCACCCATGGACCCCCACCCCTCCCCCCATTAAAAAGCTGCAGCATCGGCCATGTTCTCACTCTGTTGATCTTGCTGTAGTGAGAGGAAGGGAAAGACATTTGAAGATAGGGAAAGCGTTAGTTAGGCCGTTGTTAGCTTGCTCCTCGGTCAGTGTTGTTGCTGAAAGCACCCCACCAAAGCTCTTTTGAGAGCTAATATTCTTCTGATCTGTTTCTTTTTTTTTTTGTGTGACTACAGACAGGCATAGATACAGCCCTGTCGCAGCTGGGCCTAGTTGCTGTACTGTGCCAGGCCCCCACTCTGTATTACTATTGGATATCTTTTTACTGTATTTGTGATTTAACTTACTAAAGCATAGCTGTCTTTGTGGGTGACACTGCATAGATAGAGCCCACAGACAGTTGCCAGCCAGGCCAGCTGGGATTTGTAGTCCCACACTGGCTCTGCGTCAAATACTTAATTTTCCCAGGTACTTTCGGCATGTATCTCATTCCGGCATGTCACAGTCCAGTTGTTAGACCCCTTGAAACAACTTTTCCGTCACTTTTGTGGCCAGAAAAAGGTCTTTGTAGGTTTTAAAGTCCGCCTGCCCATTGAAGTTTATGGCGGTCCTCTGACTCGGACTTTTGAAGTTTGCGCCCGCGGACCCAAAATCTGAGATACGAGCCATCTCTAGTAATAATATGTACACATTTTGAGGAATTAGTAGGTCCTTCACAAGTTAGGTTTTGGGAGGGACAAGAGAAAATATGTAAAAGGAAGACATGGGATTTACTTTGTGTGAAAAAACATCGTTATGTGATGTAGTTTATAAACAATATTATAATTCTGCTAGCTAGATGTTTTTTTAAAGCGGAATGAAACCCAGCATTTCTTCTTTGCTCTAAAAGATCATTTAGGCCCCATTCACACTTGCAAAATGCTAGCGCTTTTGCTAGCGTTTTGCTCTGTCGATTTTTGGCGATTACCGGGAAAAAAATCGGCATTCACACTTTTCATGATCATGATTTTTTTTCATGATTTTTCATGATCATGATTAGCGCTTCTACAGCACTAAACGCGATTACCGGTAAATCGCCTGAAAATCGTGCAGGATACAAATTTGTGTGTGGCGACTTGCGTTAATTGCAGGCGATTAACGCAAATCATCCAAGTGAAAAGGAGCCCATATGGTATTATGCCACTAGCGTTTTAAAAAACGCTAGCGCTTGAGCACTTTGCCGAAATCGCTTGCAAAACGCTCAGATGTGAACGGGGCCTTACAGCATATTATATACTACCACCATTTTTTTACTAGAACAGTATTCAACTAGTTAAACACAGGAGTTACAAGCTCCCTGCAGGGAAAGCTGGATTCATCTGAACTGGAAATAATATTATCTTGCGTTTACATTCTTCACTTGAGTTGATACAATTAAGTAAATACTTCTCTGACTGCGTTGACTCTCCTGAACACAGACAGACACTCAGAAAACATTTCTGCATACATTACAAGATGAATAAACCAGTTATGAATAAAATGCAAAGGCAGCTCTCAGAGCAAAAAAAATGTACTTTGGGAACTTGTAATTTCTAAATGAATAATAATACTTATGCACAAAAGCAAATATGATAACCATATGGCATATAAAAAAACATGTTTTATTGAATATTATGCCAGGGTTTTATACCGCTTTAACATGCCAAACCACACCATAGTGATGTGAATGGGTGCAATGAGCCCAGGCAGTGCAAGGGGGAGCTAATTGGCTAGGTTGGGGGGGGGGGCAGAGCTGTGGGGGGTTCAAACATGTAACCACTCCCCCTCCATTATAGATGTCCATCCCAAGGTTCAGGTATTGTTATTGTTGAGGTCATACTTGTTGGTGGGGGGATCATGATAGTCACCCTTGTAATATGACCTGGCCACTGAAAAATGGTCTCCTAGCCTGTGGGAGTAATAAAGGGGTGATGAAGACATTGGTGTGAATTCAAATTCAAACAGAAAGTGCTGCAGTTAAAATAAAATGACAAACCAAACACATGTACCTCAACTTTCTGATCTATCCTAAAGAGTGTGCTATAACCTCGGATGGCAGTCTGCAAACAATACATAGCATATAGGTGTAAGTGCACAGCAAAATTGCACAAGTCCCATAATATCAATCACAGATCTTCACAATATTATCATTTTTAGCTTCGGTTAGGAATTTTTCACCACCAGAACACCCGTCGGGTAACAAACTCGCTGCATACAGTGTAACCCCTATTAGATTGGTCAAAATGCGTTCAATTGCCTCGAATCCAGGCTTCCAGTTGCCAGTCGGCATCAACTCAGTGTACTTCAAATAAGAGTAAAAATTCCAATAGTGTGATACTGTTTAAAGATGCAGACAGGCAGCTTGCACAGCAATAACAGCTCCACAGAAGATGCTCGCATCAGCTGTCCGAGCATCAGCTGATGTGAACATCTTTTGTGGAGCAGTTATTGCTGTGCGAGCTGTCTGCATCTTTAAACAGTATCATGCTAGGTTTTTTTTTACTCTGATTTGAGGTACACCGAGTTTATGCCGAATGCCTTTATCTGGATCTGACTTGGAGTCTGGATCCTGATGCATGGAGGATTCTAGACAATTAGTGCATTCTGACCCATCTAGCAGGGGTATGCGGTGAGTATGTTCGCTGACGGGTGTCCTGGAGGTGGAAAAATCTTACCCAAAGCTAAAAAGGATAATATTGTGAAGATCTGTGACTGATATTATGGGACTTGTGAAATTTTGACATGCACTAACCCCTATAGCCTATATACTGGGTGTAAATAACGGGACTATTTCTGGGGGACCTCATGATTTGTAGTTATGTCCCTAACACAGCAAGCCATTAACAAACATTCAGTGGCTGGAACAGTACAGCTTTAGATCATCTACTAATATCTATTACCACTCAAAATTATTAAAAGACTGTGATGCATAGTAATAACAAGAAGCAGAAACTGTGAGCCCACTATAGTGCAGTATATACTGTTATTGAAAAGTGTCATTCATAAGCTTGAAAAGTACTCGTAAAGGTGGGTTACCTCAAAGGCAACCACTGTATAGGAAGGTGGGATGCTTAAACCTGATCCCACCCACTGGTTAAGAAGTCACTATATGTATTGGTAAAGGTATAAGTACATTCAATTAGGGGAGGTATATTAGCTTACCTCTCCTGATGAAAGGATGAACCAGAATAACTAAAAAGTTATTTTTATTAACACTAAAAGAGCAGTATTGATAAAATGTTATACTCCTAGAACCCGACTTTGTGAGTATAACATTCTATGAATATTGTGTTGTGCATCAACACTCATGGACATATTGCTCCATAAGGCTTCTGGTCTCACTCTTGTTTCCCAGTGATTGTACAGGAATCTGGATGATGCCATCCTTAATATAGAGGGAGATAGTGGTGGATTTTCCTCCAGGTAGCCAGATTCAATAAGTCTAGCTTCAAAAAACTTTTTTTTTTCACGTTCACATTCAGAATTCCCATTGTGACGCGTTTCGCCGGAGAAATGCACTTCTTCAGGCAAAATTATTGGAGCATCTAGGAGGCACAAAAACAGTATGCTCAAAATCAATGCTAGAGTGTATTTAAACCTATTCAGATATCTAATAATGTTATAGGATCTAACAACCTGTTCAATGAGAAAAGTGAATAAAAGGAGTAACAAACATATATTACTAAAATTTGCCATATCATAAATGCTGACTTTTGTAAAATAAAATTGCCCATATACAGTCATGTATAGTCATGTGTAGTCATGTTGTAGTCATGTATGAAGTCATTCATCTGATTGTTAAGAACAGAAGCTGAAAGCAGGACTGAAGTACACATGGCCAGGGCCAGGTGGCAGCACTGATAGAGCAGTACAGATGGCTCAAACCTCCGATTTACGGTTGCGAACCTCGAACGCGAACCTCCGCAAAAAGTTTGGTTTGCGAGAACTTTCACGAACCACAATAGACTTCAATGGGGAGGCGAACTTTGAAAACTAGAAACATTTATGTTGGCCAGAAAAGTGATGGAAAAGATGTTTCAAGGGGTCTAACATCTGATTTTTCGCATGGAGGAGTGGGATACACACCAAAAGTCCCGGGAAAAATCTGAATTTAATGCACAGCAGTGTTTTAAGGGCAGAAATCCCATTACATGCTAAATTGGAGGTCTAACTTGCTTTAAAACATCTTGCATGTGTATACATCAATCAAGGAGTGTAATTAGAGTACTGCTTCACACTGACAGACCAAACTCACTGTGTAAAGCACCACAAACAGCTGTTTGTGTAGTGACAGCTGTGCTGGACTGGTGCGCACCATGCCAAGAGTGCAGGCCATGGCAGTTTTCAAGCCCATATGATCGCTGGGCTGAGGTAGCTCAATGACAGAACAACAGTGACTGTCCAGCTGATTGAATTTGGTCTGTCCACAATCAAGCAACAAACTTATTATCTTGGGTGTGCCCCCCAAGACACTCATACAGCTGTCGGTCATTGCTTCATTGGGATACGCAAGCCCCTTCACTGGGGCATGGTAACGATCACGAAGGGGAATTGACACATGTACATGCCTTTTGTTTTGTTGTTGCAGCTACAGTGAAGCCAGAAAAATTAGGAAGGCATGTACACGCACCAGGAAAGTTATTATAGTGGCCGCTGCTAGCAGCGGTCTTAAAAATTCAGGAATCTGCCTGGAGTCCTGGACACTGTTGGTGGTGGCAGAGAAGGCAGTCAAGCGGCCTGCAGGCAGAGATGCTGTGTGGGGAGAGACTTAGTCTTGGGGCAGGCAGTCACATGGCGTGCAGGCAGAGATGCTGTGTGTGAGGACTGACTTAGTCTTTCGGGCAGGCCTGACCATGCTTTGCAGACCATGGAGATGGACCCTTGCCCCAAGTGTGCCAGTGTTGCCTTTCAACATCATGGTACAGTTTGGGTATCGCCTTTTTTGAGAAATAATTGCAGCCTGGTATCTTCTAGTGTTGGGCGAACAGTGTTCGCCACTGTTCGGGTTCTGCAGAACATCACCCTGTTCGGGTGATGTTCGAGTTCGGCCGAACACCTGACGGTGCTCGGCCAAACCGTTCGGCCATATGGCCGAACTAAGAGCGCATGGCCGAACGTTCCCCGAACGTTCGGCTAGCGCTGTGATTGGCCGAACGGGTCACGTGGTTCGGACCCGAACGCGCTCTGATTGGCCGAACTGTCACGTGGTTCGGGTAAATAAATACCCGAACCACGTCATATCTCCGCCATTTGTCTGTGGGTTTAGCTTTGGGTAGGCAGGCAGGGTAGTTCGCGCTCCAGCCACGCTAGCCAGGGTCCCCCCCAGTCATTGTGTGTCACTGCTGGGAACAGTAGTACACCGCTCGTTCAGCCACACTATATAGCATTCTGTGTACTGTTCTGTGTCTGCTGGGAACAGTGGTACACCGCTCGTTCAGCCACACTATATAGCATTCTGTGTACTGTTCTGTGTCTGCTGGGAACAGTAGTACACCGCTCGTTCAGCCACACTATATAGCATTCTGTGTACTGTTCTGTGTCTGCTGGGAACAGTAGTACACCGCTCGTTCAGCCACACTATATAGCATTCTGTGTACTGTTCTGTGTCTGCTGGGAACAGTAGTACACCGCTCGTTCAGCCACACTATATAGCATTCTGTGTACTGTTCTGTGTCTGCTGGGAACAGTGGCACACCGCTCGTTCAGCCACACTATATAGCATTCTGTGTACTGTTCTGTGTCTGCTGGGAACAGTAGTACACCGCTCGTTCAGCCACACTATATAGCATTCTGTGTACTGTTCTGTGTCTGCTGGGAACAGTAGTACACCGCTCGTTCAGCCACACTATATAGCATTCTGTGTACTGTTCTGTGTCTGCTGGGAACAGTAGTACACCGCTCGTTCAGCCACACTATATAGCATTCTGTGTACTGTTCTGTGTCTGCTGGGAACAGTAGTACACCGCTCGTTCAGCCACACTATATAGCATTCTGTGTACTGTTCTGTGTCTGCTGGGAACAGTAGTACACCGCTCGTTCAGCCACACTATATAGCATTCTGTGTACTGTTCTGTGTCTGCTGGGAACAGTAGTACACCGCTCGTTCAGCCACACTATATAGCATTCTGTGTACTGTTCTGTGTCTGCTGGGAATAGTGGTACACCGCTCGTTCAGCCACACTATATAGCATTCTGTGTACTGTTCTGTGTCTGCTGGGAATAGTGGTACACCGCTCGTTCAGCCACACTATATAGCATTCTGTGTACTGTTCTGTGTCTGCTGGGAACAGTGGTACACCGCTCGTTCAGCCACACTATATAGCATTCTGTGTACTGTTCTGTGTCTGCTGGGAACAGTAGTACACCGCTCGTTCAGCCACACTATATAGCATTCTGTGTACTGTTCTGTGTCTGCTGGGAACAGTAGTACACCGCTCGTTCAGCCACACTATATAGCATTCTGTGTACTGTTCTGTGTCTGCTGGGAATAGTGGTACACCGCTCGTTCAGCCACACTATATAGCATTCTGTGTACTGTTCTGTGTCTGCTGGGAATAGTGGTACACCGCTCGTTCGCCACTGTATAGCATTGTGCTCTGTGTCGCTGCTGGGAATAGTGGTACACCGCTCACCCGTCACTGTATAGCATTGTGCTCTGTGTCGCTGCTGGGAATAGTGGTACACCGCTCACCCGTCACTGTATAGCATTGTGCTCTGTGTCGCTGCTGGGAATAGTGGTACACCGCTCACCCGTCACTGTATAGCATTGTGCTCTGTGTCGCTGCTGGGAATAGTGGTACTGTATAGCATTTCTGTACTGCCACTGTACTGCTGCCAGTCAGCGTGTACTGTAAGGATAAGTGAAATGAGGAAGAAATCCGGTGAAAGAGGGAGGGGCAAGGGAAGAGGTGTTTCCCCTGACGGTTCACGTACAGGCCACAGGGGAGCACCCAAGAAAACCCACTCAATACCGCCCATGTTGTCCAGGACAACAACCCTCACAAATCCAAAAGAACAGGACCAGATAATTACTTGGATGACCTCTCAAGCGTCCAGCAGTGGGTTAAGCAGCACCAGCACATCACGCACGAGGTCCGAGTCCTCAGCCAGTTACAAGGAGCCAGTGGGCACAAAGCTGACACAACCGGCAGCGACACCACGCACACAACTGCCAGATAACCAGTCCGATGAATTACCTCAGGACACAATGGGGTATTCGCAGGAGCTATTCCCAGCCCAACAAACTTCCACCTTTCAAAGGTCAATGGAGGAACAGCCAGAAATGTTGTGCCTGGATTCACAACCGTTAACTGTGGGAAATGCACCGCGCACTGAAATACAAGGCGAGTCCGAAGAGGACTCGGAAACCCAAATCCCAGAGCAATTTGGGCAGGAGGGGTTGCAATTGCAGGAGGTCGGCCGACAAGATCTGGAAGACGACGTTGGAGTGTGCTGCGCAGAGGTTGTTGTGGGGAGCTCTACTCCACGGCGGTGGCCCACAATGACATATGACGAGTTTGAGGAGATGGAAGAGGAGGGTATGGACAATGTGGACAGAGACCCAGATTTTGTTTGTGAACGAGAACATCGCCGTCGTAGCAGCAGCACAGATGAGTCTGTTGAAGAACACACTGCTGCACGAGTTCGCCTTGTGCCACAAGGTAGGCGGCGCGCAATTTCAGGCACCACAAGCGTGGAAGTTCAAGTGAGAGGCAAAAGAGGAGCAAACAGAAATCGCCAGCAAGGAGGCAGGTGCTCCAAAGTCTGGGCTTTCTTTGAAGACTGCACTGAGGATGTTACCATGGCGATTTGCAAGGTGTGCAAGACCCGCCTGAGCAGGGGGAAAAATATTAACAACCTCTCCACCACCAGCATGAGCCGTCACATGCTATCCAAACATCCCACTCTTTGGGCAAACGCGTCAGGACAGGGTACCAGAAACAACACTGCCTCCCTTGGGTTCACCAGACCCGCCTCAGCAGCAGCAGTAGCCCAGCCATTGCGTGGTTCACAACATTCACAAACATCAGACGACGCTGACACTGTCACTTTCCGGAGTAGTGCTCTTGAGGTCTCCCAGTGTTCATCAAACACAACAACCAACAGCCCTTCCGTGTGCAGCGCTACGGTTCAGTTGTCTGTGTCGGAGATGTTTGAGCGCAAGAGGAAATTGCCAGCAAATGACCCCCGGGCCGTGGCAGTAACAGCCAGCATAGCCAAGCTTCTGGCCTGCGAAATGCTGCCATATCGATTGGTGGAGACAAACAGCTTCAAGGGCATGATGTCAGTGGCCATCCCACGTTACGTGGTTCCCAGCCGCTACCACTTTGCACGCTCTGCAGTGCCTGAGTTGCATGAGCACGTGGTCAGCAAAATAACCCAAAGCTTGAAGAATGCCGTTGCCTGCAAGGTTCACCTCACCACTGACACCTGGACGAGTGCGTTCGGCCAGGGTCGATACATCTCCCTTACCGCGCACTGGGTGAACCTTGTGGAGCCTGGCAGCGATTCCTCACCTGCTACGGCACGGGTGTTGCCCACGCCACAAACAGCTGCACCGCCGTCCCTCCCACTGGATAACAGCAGCACCTACCTCTCTGACTCCTTCTCCTCCAACGCATCTCAAAGCTGTACCTCATCCGGAAACGCTAACCCAGCAGCAGTAGGATCGTGGAAGCAGTGCAGCACAGCTGTTGGCATGCGTCAGCAAGCGTTGCTGAAGCTAATCTGCCTTGGGGATAAGCAGCACACAGGGGAGGAAATTTGGAGGGGAATAAAGGAACAGACGGATTTGTGGCTGGCACCGCTGGACCTGAAACCGGGCATGGTTGTGTGTGATAATGGGAGTAATCTCATTCGCGCTTTAAGGTTGGCTAAGCTGACACACATCCCTTGCCTGGCGCACGTGATGAACCTAGTAGTTCAGCGGTTCCTGAGGACATACCCAGGCGTGCCCGATCTGCTGTTGAAGGTGCGTCGAGTGTCCAAACATTGTAGAAATTCCAGTACTGCTTCGGGGGCACTCGCCAAGATGCAGGAGCGCTTCAATCTCCCCCACCATCGCTTGCTGTGTGATGTCCCTACGCGCTGGAATTCTACGCTGCACATGCTAGCCCGCTTTTGCGAGCAGAAGAGTGCAGTGGTCCAGTACATGACGGCGCAGTACCGAGGCGCATCCGGCCAGCTGCCAAGCTTCTGTGGATCCGATTGGGCCAACATGTTGGACCTCTGCCAAGTCCTCCAAAATTTTGAGCAATCCACGTTGCTTGTGAGCAGTGACAACTCTTCAGTCAGCATTACCATACCACTGCTGTGTTTACTGAAGAGGTCGATGTTAAAAATCAAGGAAACAGCTGTCATGATGCAACTGGGGGAATCTGAAGGAGAAAACGATCAGCGTGATGGTACCAACATCAGGCCATCCGCCTCAGGGAACGCTGGCCCCAGCAGCTATGACGAAGAAGAGGAGGAGGAACAGCTGGAGTTGGAGCAGGAATTTCATGCCACCACTGACGAGGGCCAGAGCGGTGCACGTTGGACTTCCACAATTCAACGCGAATGGTCAGCAGAAGCAGACCAGGAGGAAGGTGACGACTATGATGCATCACAACAACTATCACAACGCTCACAAGAGGATGATGAGGATTCTGGTAGGACTCTGGCACACATGGCTCAATTCATGCTAGACTGCATTGAACGTGACCCACGCATTGTGCGCATTCTGGACAACACCAATTACTGGGTTTATACCCTTCTGGATCCACGGTACAAACACAATGTTCCAAAACTGCTTGAAGAAAGAGTCAGACAGGTCAAAATGGAAGAATACCAGCAGGCCCTTGTGGAGACTTTAGAGAGGAGATTGACATCCTCCCCCTCCTCTAGCCAGTTGTACGCAGACAGACTGACTTCCGCAAACCCAGGACGACCAGGAGGGCAGCAAACAACGCAAGCCGCAGCTAGTACCCAAAAGGGAATGGTATCGGCAGTGTCCTTGGAGTGGGAAAATTTTCTGACACCCATGCAGCCGCAGCCCACTGAACAGCAAGCGTGCAGATCCACCTCCAACACCGATCGCCTGGAGAAGATGGTCAAGGACTACATGTCAGATGGCGTAGCTGTGTCGAACCATCCATCTGCACCCTTCAACTATTGGGTATCGAAGCTAGACACCTGGCACGAACTGGCAATGTACGCAATAGAGGTGCTGGCTTGCCCGGCAGCCAGTGTTATGTCGGAACGCTGTTTCAGTGCTGCCGGAGGCATCGTCACAGATCGGCGTATCCGCCTCTCTACAGAAAATGCAGACCGTCTGACTCAAATTAAAATGAATCAATCCTGGATTGGAAATGACTACGCAACACTCCAGGACCCCAACCAAGTAACATGACCAATGAACATCTGGGATGGTGTTGCGTTTCCGGGCCCTGTTTATTGAACCTCTCATCTGTATTACATTTATGACTGCATGGCGGCAAAAAGCATTGCTGCTATATCCGCACGCTTTTTGTCCACATGCAAGGCCTGGGTTGTTGTGTCTCACAAAGCGTGGCCTTCTCCTCCTGCGCCTGCTCCTGTTCCATCACGTCTGCTGCTGCTGGGTTAGCGTTGCCGCGTGGTCCCTGTTTATTGAACCACTTATGTTTATTACATTTATGACTGCATGGCGGTACAAAGCATGCTATCCGCACGCTTCTTGCCCTCATGCAAGGCCTGGGTTGTTGTGTCTCACAAAGCGTGGCCTTCTCCTCCTGCGCCTGCTCCTGTTCCATCACGTCTGCTGCTGCTGGGTTAGCGTTGCCGCGTGGTCCCTGTTTATTGAACCACTTATCTTTATTACATTTATGACTGCATGGCGGTACAAAGCATGCTATCCGCACGCTTCTTGCCCTCATGCAAGGCCGGGGTTGTTGTGTCTCACAAAGCGTGGCCTTCTTCTCCTCCTGCGCCACCCTCCTCCTGTTCCATCACGTGTGCTGCTGCTGGGTTAGCGTTACCGGTCCCTTTTTCTGGAACCTCTTATATGTATTACATTTATGACTGCATGCCGACAAAAAACATGTTACCTGTGCAAAGAAAACAGACATTTCCCGCATTTAAAAGACAGTTTTCCCTTTGAAACTTTAAAATCGATTTTCTCAAAAACTATAAGCTCTTTTTGCTAATTTTTTTTTCCTCTTGTACCCACTCCCAAGGTGCACATACCCTGTAAATTTGGGGTATGTAGCATGTAAGGAGGCTTTACAAACCACAAAAGTTCGGGTCCCCATTGACTTCCATTATGTTCGGAGTTCGGGTCGAACACCCGAACATCGCGGCCATGTTCGGCCTGTTCGGCCCGAACCCGAACATCTAGATGTTCGCCCAACACTAGTATCTTCCACTGTGGTGTGTGGCTTTGCTTTTGTGTGCTGCTTTCCCTCAGGTGGTCATCCCATTACAGTTTGTGCTTTGTCATCATGTGCCTTTGTAAGGAAGTTGTTCCTACGAGGGTCTTGGTCTTTCCATGGCTCAATTTTTGGTGGCAGAGAGTACAGGTGGCATTGCTCTCATCTGAGGCAGACACACAAAAATGTTTCCATACTTCTGAGCCCTGGGGTGATGGCACTTTGGTGGTGGCAGCCGACTGAGTGTTAAGTGGGGTGCCAGAATCAGAGCAGGAGGATAAAAATATGTCACGCTTCCGTACGGAAGCTGATGAAGATGAGGTGTTCTGTGTTAAATAGTCAACTACGTCCTGTCAATCTTGGGGGTTGATGGCCCGCGCCTTTTGAACACTGTACTTTGGTCCAGGGCCACACGAAATCACAACAGCATGACTTCTAACAGACCTGCTGGGTGGCCTGCCTCCGCCTCTGCCTGTTTTGCCCATATTGGGGGGATGAAGTGAAAGGTATTCACTGACTTGACTAATACAATGTGCATTCACACAGGTGCAGTGAAAGGTATGCAGTGACTGGTATTACAATACAATGTGCAGCTGTTATATTACACAGCGTGCAGTCCCACAGGTACTGTGAACAATTATCCAATGACTAGTATTACAAATTTGCAGCTGTCACACACACAGGTACTGTCAACAGGTGCAGTGACTGGTATATAACACTTCTTGCAGTCACGTAGCTAGGTGGGTAGGTAGGTAGGTAGGTGCACTGTACAGGTAGGTATGCAGTGATTGGTATTACAAATGTGCAGCTGTCACACACACAGGTACCGTCAACAGGTGCAGTTACACTGCATGCGCTCACGTAGGTAGGTAAATGCACTGAACAGGTGAGTATGCAGTGATTGGTATTACAAATGTGCATCTGTCACACACAAGTAGTCACTGAATGTGCTCGGCCTGACAGTGGCACAGTAGGAATTACCAAGGGGCCAAGGTCCCACCAGCAGCTGCGACTGACTAACAGGGCTGTATATGCAACACAAGTGTCTGTGGGACACACACAAAAAAAAATAGATCACAAGAACAACATTAGCTCTCAAAAGAGCTGTTGAGGATGAGGAGTGCTTTTTAGGTAGGACAGAGGAACACAAAGTAAAAAAACATAAAGACATAGACAGATCATGCAGGTACAAGGAAATAAACCAGAAAATGATAAAATAATACACATTCCCTTTAAATATAGCAAGGAAATGAAGAGGACTTTCTGACTGGCATATCTACAAAAAAAAAAAAGCAAAAATAAGATGGAAAGAAAACCTTAGCAATTCTAGCTTCGCAATATATCTTCTTTGTGAACAGCACAACAACATTTCAAAATTAAAACCTTATTGCAACTACGAAAATTCAATATCTTGAATCGATAATTTCCAACAGCTGTTTACTGCATTGTTGGGTTGACACAATAAGTATCTGAAGTCAGTGTTTAATTATGATAATTTGTATCTTAAAATAGATTGTAGGACAGACTCACAATATTAAATCAGTTAGTTAAAAAGTAAATAAAGGAATAGCTTGGAGAATTTATAATAAAGACAACGTCTTCCGTGCAATATTTCATTTTTACATTTGAGGAGTGTCTAATAATCACCCTACTTATCTCTTGCTTCGGGGCAAGGATTATTTTATCTGTTACTAAGTAACAGAGCTTTTCAAATATTATATAGAATTCCTTGTATCGCCACAAATCAGTGGAGCCAAGAATAACAGTTAGCTGCTGGAGACAATAGGATTTATAAGCAGTGATGAAGTCTGAAGCTCTAGGGACTCAATGGCTTAGAATGACATCAAACATAATTCATGCACTACAGGAAGCAAAGAGTTATGAAACTGTCCTTTCTTAAATTTCTTGTTATATTGCAGGATTGAAATTATTATGAATTGATGCTTTGTTTACCATTTTGTCTAGGCTAATAACATACCACAGCACAATCTGCATTATGATGATGAATAACAAACATGCAGAATTATTGCCTCTCCAAAGGTAAAGGAAGGTTTAGGAATGACATTTAGAGTGGAACTGCAGACAAAACTTTTTTGGGGGTATAAAGTTAGGATTGTGTAAAACCATAGGAACATCTAATTTTTAATTCATTATTTTGTGTTTTGCTGGGTACACAATGGTAGTGTTGGGCGAACACCTAGATGTTCGGGTTTGCGAACGTTCGCCGAACATCACCGCGATGTTCGGGTGTTCGCGCCAAACTCCGAACATAATGGAAGTCAATGGGGACCCGAACTTTCGTGCTTTGTAAAGCTTCCTTACATGCTACATACCCCAAATTTGCAGGGTATGTGCACCTTGGGAGTGAGTACAAGAGGAAAAAAAATATTTGAAAAAGAGCTTATAGTTTTTGAGAAAATTGATTGTAAAGTTTCAAAGGAAAAACTGTCTTTTAAATTCGGAAAATGTCATGTTTCTTTGCACAGGTAACATGTTTTTTGTCGCCATGCAGTCATAAATGTAATACAGAGAAGAGGTTCCAGGAAAAGGGACCGGTAACCATAACGCTAACCCAGCAGCAGCACACGTGATGGAACAGGAGGAGGGCGGCGCAGGAGGAGAAGGCCACGCTTTGAGACACAACCCAGGTCTTGCATGAGGACAAGAAGCGTGCGGATAGCAATGCTTTTTGCCGCCATGCAGTCATAAATGTAATAAAGATGAGAGGTTCAATAAACAGGGACCGGAAACGCTAACCCAGCAGCAGCAGCACACGTGATGGAACCGGAGGAGGCGCAGGAGGAGAATGCCACGCTTTTTGAGACACAGCATCCCAGGCCTTGCATGAGGACAAATAGCGTGCGGATATAGCAATGCTTTTTGCCGCCATGCAGTCATAAATGTAATAACAATTTGGGTAAAGAGGCGCCCTGGTTGAGATAAAAGCGTCTAAAAACAGCTTAAAACAAAAAGATAATATGAGGTGGCTTACCTCAATAACGAAATCTTTGTCTGTAACAAAAGATTTTTATTTAGCACAGGCAACGCGTTTCGCAGGTCTGAGCCCGCTTCATCAGGCCAATAAAAGTGCCTACAATAGCAAAAAAGCTCCTCAGTATGACTGTATAGACAAAGTTATATAATAGTGCAATAAACGTTTGTGCATTATACACTCACATTGTGATGGTACATTCGCTCTTAAAGGTAATTTGAAAAGCAAATTGATTTAGATAAATTGGTCAATCAATAAACCGATCTCTATCAGAGAGACAGGCATATCTTAAATTAAGGATCTGGACTATTTATCCATAACGGGATATTCATTATAGATTCTATAAGATAGTATATATTCAGTATGTAGTTATATTTAAAATAAGAGCAATACATATATATATATACATATATATTTCTCTATCAGATCAAGAAGTATCTATAGTCCATATGCTCAAAAGTTCCAAAAAATGTATATCCATAAAAATATATATGCAGGTACAAAAATGACACAAAGAATAGCTTACATATCAAAAAAAAATCTGCCGTTCTTCATATAAACGCTTTTCTGCCTATGTGTATATAACATAAAATACATCCAAACAACATATGTATAAATATTCAAAAATGACATATATAAATATCTATAAAAGACTTGGCCAGTATAATAGAAGGACATGCGTCCATTAACACCTATAGACACTTTAAAATTACCTGGTCACTGACATAGTAAAAGCCAGAAATCAACTGTGCATAGCTTCAGCAGCAGGGGGAGCGCTTGATATAAATATATGAATGAGAACAAACTTCACTTACCAAATGACTGGGTAGATACAGCATAGGGAGCCTCTATAGGGGGCTCAGGAAAGGTGCAATATATACCTCATTTGATTATCTCGGCTGCTGCAGCATTGCACGCTTGCCGAGAGGTGGGACAGATGCTGGAGGGGCGTGGTGACATGACGACTTCCGCCGGAAATTGCGGGGCCGCCATTTTGGATTTGGGCATTCTCATAGCCATAAATAGGGTGCGCCAGTACATGTATGTATTGAATAGGACAGCAGTCAGAAGATCTTTACCGGTATTGGACATTAGATGGCAGCAGAGCTCTGAAAGCTGTAACAGATAGTGTGGTTAGACTGTTTGTAAAATGAAGACAAACTTAGAAACAGTTTTTTTTAAAAACATACTGTTATGCAAAACATTTGGTATATGGAATTGCTAGGAATTTATACACATACCTTGGTTTCACTATAGGTGAAATCAAGTGCATAAGAAAATTGAAGTGCAAGAATACTTCTATATTTTATTCTTGTATGGGGTTATTGAATGTGTGGAATATATCATTAGTGACACTTAGTGGTGCATAGTGCATCGTAGTGTGATTGGTATCACATATAAATATGCAAATAAATATTAGTAGTTGGAGGGGGGGGTTAAAGTAATATCGATTTATATCACTTATGGGAGTTGTTTTAATGAAGTAGAATAAATTAGCATAGTATACCTGAATGGTAGAAGTAAAAGAATGATAAAAAGACAACAGGAAGGTGGGGTGGGAGAAGGGAGGAGGGGGGGGGGAAGGGAAGAGGAAGTGGGGAACAATATGAGGAAAGGGGAGTATAACTGTGGTGATATGTTATATAATGTTATGGAATATAAATGACTATGGAGCCTGTGTATTTGTTAATAGTTATGCTCCAGACACTCATTTAAACCTTCTGGTTTTAGTGTTCTGAGTTTAAAAATCCAGAACATCTCTCTTGCCCGTAGGCGAGACATGCGATCTGTTTGGGAAGAGATGTCTGTGATGTGTTCAATGGGTATGAACGTAAGAAGTTTGGGATCAGATTCATGGAAGTCAGCGAAATGTCTGGACAGACTATGCTTGGCAAATGATTTTTGAATGTTTCTTCTGTGCTGTCCCAGTCTCGCCCTGGTTTGCTGACTGGTGCGTCCTACATATTGTTTATTGCAGGGACAAGTAATAAGATAGATAATATGTGTGGTACTACAACTGAAGGAATGGGTGAGATGAAATGTCTCTCTGGTGATGGAGCATGTGAAAGATAAAATGCCAGGGTGAAGAAAGTCACACGCTAGACATTTGGGCGATCTGCATCTTTGTATGTTTGGGACAGTGTTAGGGTCTGGTATGGAAGCATTTAGGGCTCGGGGTCTACTAGGGGCTATGATGTTCTTTAGGGTCTTGGCTCTTCTAAAGATTAGTTTTGGTTTTCCATCTAACTTTGGACAAAGATATGGATCTTTTAATAAGATTGGCCAATGTTTATTTACAACAGATCTGATGTTCTTGTGATTTGAACTGAACCGGGTGATGAATGAAGGTTGATTCATGTCGGTCTGGTCTATGTCTGTGGCTCGTGTATCCAAAAGTGATTTTTGGTCCAAGGCTCTTGCTCGTTTTCTGGCTGATTTTATTAGTGGTTTGGGAAAGGATCGTTCTAGGAATTTTTTCTGTAAATTCTCTGCTTGGGTGTCAAACATAGATAGGTCGGTACAATTTTTTCGTATTCGCCTGAATTGGCCAAAAGGTATGTTCGTCTTCCAGGGTTTATGATGCGAACTCCCATAGTGAACATAGGAGTTCGCATCAACTTTCTTGAAGAACGTCTTGGATTTTATAGTGTTATTATCAATATACAACGTGACATCCAAAAAATCGATGGTTTTTGGATGAGTATTCATGGTAAATCTAAGTCCCCAGTCATTGTTGTTAAAAGAATCAACAAGTTGGTTAATGGTAGTCGTATCTCCTTGCCAAATGAGTATGATATCGTCTATATAACGCCAATATTTTATCACGTTATTTTGAAGGGAGTTTTGGTCAAAAATTAGTTTCTCAAAGAGGCCCATTGTTAGATTAGCATATGAGGGAGCTAGATTTGCCCCCATCGCTGTGCCCCTGGTCTGTAAGTAAATGGTTTCTTGAAATGAGAAGGCATTATGGGTGAGTATGAACTCAGTTGCATGTAAAAGGAAATTTTTTTGAGGGATTGGCATGGTTGTGTCTAGATATAAAAAATGGGCTAGGGCCTGTAAACCAACTTCATGTCTGATGTTGGTGTACAGTGCTGTAACATCCAGTGTCACCCAGTGATAATCGGGTGACCACATGAGAGGCATGAGTTCTTGTAGGAGCTGACTGGAATCTTTAAGATAGGAAGGAAGTGCGATAACGTATTTTTGTAAGAAATGATCAATGTATTCAGATAGGGGAGAGGTGAGTGATCCAATGCCAGAAATTATGGGGCGACCAGGGGGATTCTGTATTGATTTGTGTATCTTGGGAAGGAAATAAAAAAAAGGTAATTTTGGGTCTGCTGTGATTAAGAATTCCTTTTCTTCTTTGGAAATGATGTTTTCTTTTAATGCTGATAATATTAATTTCTCATATTGGGATTTGAATTCATGTGATGGATCCTTAGGTAATATTGTATAGTATATAGGATCATGTAGCAATCGATGTGCCTCTGCTATATAATCTGGCGTATTCATTATAACGATCCCGCCCCCCCCCCCCCCCCTTATCGGCGGCTCTGATAATAATATCTGTGTTATTTTTGAGGGAGTTGACAGCGGTTTGTTCTACTCGAGTAAGATTGGATTTGGGTGGAGCTTGTTTTTTCTCCAACTGTCTGAGCTCTTCTATAACAGAGAGATAGAAGGTTTCTATATGTGGACCTCTATATGATGTGGGGTAGAACTGGGATTTTTTCTTGAATTCAGTATGGATATATTTCTCTATGTCGAATGTATCTGGATCTAGGATAATGTCTGGATAATCTGTTTGTTCGTTTGTAAATATGAATTGTGAGTTGGATGCCGCAGCTGGATTGGATTTTTTCAGATCTTTTATCAGAAAATATCTTTTTAATGTGAGTTTCCTCACAAAAGCATTGAGGTCTACAAACAGCTCAAAAAGATTGGATGTTTTTGTGGGACAAAAAGAGAGACCTCGATTTAAAACTTTACATTCTATGGGGGTAAGGTGATGGGAAGAAAGGTTGAAAATAGATTTGTATTCAGCATTCCGTGGGGATTGGAGCGGTGTTACTTGTGCTTGATTTCGGTTTTGTCCCTTCTTTTTGCCGCCCCTTCTCCCTCGTTTTCTGGGCTGGACGCCGGTCTTTTCTGGGCCTTGGATGTTTTGGGTTGGGGTGTGTCATTCTGTGATGTTGGGCTTGAGATTAGGGGGCGTAATGGTGGTTCCTTGTTCAGGAGGGTGGGAAGCTCTAAAAAAGAGAGTGTGTCAGATTCGGATGAGGAGGATGTGCAAATGGAAGGGGAATTGTGGTTCTGACTAAAGGTTTGAATGGTGGCTGCATTTGAACTAGAAGTTTTCTTGGTGGCAAAGTATGCAGTGATGGTGCTGTGTGCTCTGGGTTTGGTTTGGTGTAGTGAGGGGGATGGTGTTGGAGGTGAAAGGGAGGGGTGTGCAGGTAGGTTGGGAGTGGGAGGCGTGGATGTGGGGGGGATGTCTGTGGCAGTGTCACTATGTGTGCTGATGTCATGGGGATCATGTCCCAGGTCTGTGTTTTGGGTGACGAAAGGGGAAGTGGAGACTTGTGCATGGTGAATGGGTAGGGGAACCTCTGAGGTGGGGTGTGATGGTATGGGGTTATCCGGTGTTTGTGGAAGTGGAGCTGTAAAGGGGTGACTGGGGGGACCCGGGTGGACGGATGGGGCAGGATGGGGGGGAGGGGGGCAGGGTAAGGAGAGGAGGGAAGGGATGAGGGAAGGCGATTGTGGGGGATGGGTGGGAGCATGTGGAAACTGACGTCTCGGAAGATGACGTGGACGGGATGGCAATGGTCGTGGCCGTGGATGATAGGGGCGATGGTTGGGAGGGGGGACAGCTGAAATCCCGCTGTTATCAGTAGGTACCATTGGAGTGGGTGTGGGCTGTGGCCCACCAGGTTGTTCGCCCTGAGTGGGGTCTCTGTATTGTCTCTTCTTATGTTGTGTATGTGTGGCGTATGCCGCTCTATCGCGGTTAAGTTTTTTGAGTTTGCTCTCCATAATATCTGCTTCAAATTTCTGAAGTCTATTTGACAGTGAGAAAGAGAGTGACTGGTATTCTTTGGTGTTAATGTAAGGTAACAATTTTTCTCTAAGACTAGTAATTTTTACAGCAAGTTCTAATAGTAGGCTCTCTCTTTTTGTTATGATCCGTTCCATCATGCCTACAGAGCATGATTGGAGATATATGTACCAGTCTGCCGTGTAAATTAGATCATTTGGAAAGGAGTTCTCAACAAGCACTCGGAGTCCCTCAGGAGCTATGCCCTCATCAATATACGTTTTTTGCATAGCTATATCAGCCTGATTAAAAAATTCACTCTTTAATAGGCCTTCTAATTCATAGAACATGGGTTTTAGGTTTGGGACTGGTAATGTCTCTTTTGGATCGGTAATATCCTCCGAGGTATTATCTTCGGAATTATGGTTACCGAGTTTGAATTGTTCAAAGAGTTTATCGCGATATTTGAAACGATCATCTAGGTTATCCATTTTTTCGTGTTTTATAGGTTGTGTATGGTCTTCAACCGATAGCCTCCTATGTTTCCGGTAGGAACTCGTGGAAACCTCCGGATTGGTATGGAATGCAGTGGGGGTGTCTCGGCACCTTGCAGAGAAAAAAATATAGGAGACAAAAACGGGAGCCCAATAGTGTAATATGTCTGTATACAATGAAGAATGGAATTAAAAGGAATACTACTCACAAAGGGGGTTGCAAAGGGCAACCGACCGTAAGAAGCAGGTGGAGACCATGAACCCGACTCCACTCGGGGTTGTCCCAGCTGGGACCTGGATGTGGTCGCTCTCCTTGGAAAAACAGGGACAGGTATCCACTGTGGTGGACCCACAGGTGATCTGTCACCACCCCTCAAACACTGAGTGTGTGGGGGTGAACTAAGCACAATTTGGGTAAAGAGGCGCCCTGGTTGAGATAAAAGCGTCTAAAAACAGCTTAAAACAAAAAGATAATATGAGGTGGCTTACCTCAATAACGAAATCTTTGTCTGTAACAAAAGATTTTTATTTAGCACAGGCAACGCGTTTCGCAGGTCTGAGCCCGCTTCATCAGGCCAATAAAAGTGCCTACAATAGCAAAAAAGCTCCTCAGTATGACTGTATAGACAAAGTTATATAATAGTGCAATAAACGTTTGTGCATTATACACTCACATTGTGATGGTACATTCGCTCTTAAAGGTAATTTGAAAAGCAAATTGATTTAGATAAATTGGTCAATCAATAAACCGATCTCTATCAGAGAGACAGGCATATCTTAAATTAAGGATCTGGACTATTTATCCATAGCGGGATATTCATTATAGATCCCATCACCTTACCCCCATAGAATGTAAAGTTTTAAATCGAGGTCTCTCTTTTTGTCCCACAAAAACATCCAATCTTTTTGAGCTATTTGTAGACCTCAATGCTTTTGTGAGGAAACTCACATTAAAAAGATATTTTCTGATAAAAGATTTGAAAAAATCCAATCCAGCTGCAGCATCCAACTCACAATTCATATTTACAAACGAACAAACAGATTATCCAGACATTATCCTAGATCCAGAAACATTCGACATAGAGAAATATATCCATACTGAATTCAAGAAAAAATCCCAGTTCTACCCCACATCATATAGAGGTCCACATATAGAAACCTTCTATCTCTCTGTTATAGAAGAGCTCAGACAGTTGGAGAAAAAACAAGCTCCACCCAAATCCAATCTTACTCGAGTAGAACAAACCGCTGTCAACTCCCTCAAAAATAACACAGATATTATTATCAGAGCCGCCGATAAGGGGGGGGGGGCGGGATCGTTATAATGAATACGCCAGATTATATAGCAGAGGCACATCGATTGCTACATGATCCTATATACTATACAATATTACCTAAGGATCCATCACATGAATTCAAATCCCAATATGAGAAATTAATATTATCAGCATTAAAAGAAAACATCATTTCCAAAGAAGAAAAGGAATTCTTAATCACAGCAGACCCAAAATTACCTTTTTTTTATTTCCTTCCCAAGATACACAAATCAATACAGAATCCCCCTGGTCGCCCCATAATTTCTGGCATTGGATCACTCACCTCTCCCCTATCTGAATACATTGATCATTTCTTACAAAAATACGTTATCGCACTTCCTTCCTATCTTAAAGATTCCAGTCAGCTCCTACAAGAACTCATGCCTCTCATGTGGTCACCCGATTATCACTGGGTGACACTGGATGTTACAGCACTGTACACCAACATCAGACATGAAGTTGGTTTACAGGCCCTAGCCCATTTTTTATATCTAGACACAACCATGCCAATCCCTCAAAAAAATTTCCTTTTACATGCAACTGAGTTCATACTCACCCATAATGCCTTCTCATTTCAAGAAACCATTTACTTACAGACCAGGGGCACAGCGATGGGGGCAAATCTAGCTCCCTCATATGCTAATCTAACAATGGGCCTCTTTGAGAAACTAATTTTTGACCAAAACTCCCTTCAAAATAACGTGATAAAATATTGGCGTTATATAGACGATATCATACTCATTTGGCAAGGAGATACGACTACCATTAACCAACTTGTTGATTCTTTTAACAACAATGACTGGGGACTTAGATTTACCATGAATACTCATCCAAAAACCATCGATTTTTTGGATGTCACGTTGTATATTGATAATAACACTATAAAATCCAAGACGTTCTTCAAGAAAGTTGATGCGAACTCCTATGTTCACTAAGGGAGTTCGCATCATAAACCCTGGAAGACGAACATACCTTTTGGCCAATTCAGGCGAATACGAAAAAATTGTACTGACCTATCTATGTTTGACACCCAAGCAGAGAATTTACAGAAAAAATTCCTAGAACGATCCTTTCCCAAACCACTAATAAAATCAGCCAGAAAACGAGCAAGAGCCTTGGACCAAAAATCACTTTTGGATACACGAGCCACAGACATAGACCAGACCGACATGAATCAACCTTCATTCATCACCCGGTTCAGTTCAAATCACAAGAACATCAGATCTGTTGTAAATAAACATTGGCCAATCTTATTAAAAGATCCATATCTTTGTCCAAAGTTAGATGGAAAACCAAAACTAATCTTTAGAAGAGCCAAGACTCTAAAGAACATCATAGCCCCTAGTAGACCCCGAGCCCTAAATGCTTCCATACCAGACCCTAACACTGTCCCAAACATACAAAGATGCAGATCGCCCAAATGTCTAGCGTGTGACTTTCTTCACCCTGGCATTTTATCTTTCACATGCTCCATCACCAGAGAGACATTTCATCTCACCCATTCCTTCAGTTGTAGTACCACACATATTATCTATCTTATTACTTGTCCCTGCAATAAACAATATGTAGGACGCACCAGTCAGCAAACCAGGGCGAGACTGGGACAGCACAGAAGAAACATTCAAAAATCATTTGCCAAGCATAGTCTGTCCAGACATTTCGCCGACTTCCATGAATCTGATCCCAAACTTCTTACGTTCATACCCATTGAACACATCACAGACATCTCTTCCCAAACAGATCGCATGTCTCGCCTACGGGCAAGAGAGATGTTCTGGATTTTTAAACTCAGAACACTAAAACCAGAAGGTTTAAATGAGTGTCTGGAGCATAACTATTAACAAATACACAGGCTCCATAGTCATTTATATTCCATAACATTATATAACATATCACCACAGTTACACTCCCCTTTCCTCATATTGTTCCCCACTTCCTCTTCCCTTCCCCCCCCCCTCCTCCCTTCTCCCACCCCACCTTCCTGTTGTCTTTTTATCATTCTTTTACTTCTACCATTCAGGTATACTATGCTAATTTATTCTACTTCATTAAAACAACTCCCATAAGTGATATAAATCGATATTACTTTAACCCCCCCCCTCCAACTACTATTATTTATTTGCATATTTATATGTGATACCAATCACACTACGATGCACTATGCACCACTAAGTGTCACTAATGATATATTCCACACATTCAATAACCCCATACAAGAATAAAATATAGAAGTATTCTTGCACTTCAATTTTCTTATGCACTTGATTTCACCTATAGTGAAACCAAGGTATGTGTATAAATTCCTAGCAATTCCATATACCAAATGTTTTGCATAACAGTATGTTTTTAAAAAAAACTGTTTCTAAGTTTGTCTTCATTTTACAAACAGTCTAACCACACTATCTGTTACAGCTTTCAGAGCTCTGCTGCCATCTAATGTCCAATACCGGTAAAGATCTTCTGACTGCTGTCCTATTCAATACATACATGTACTGGCGCACCCTATTTATGGCTATGAGAATGCCCAAATCCAAAATGGCGGCCCCGCAACTTCCGGCGGAAGTAGTCATGTCACATGACGTCACCACGCCCCTCCAGCATCTGTCCCACCTCTCGGCGAGCGTGCAATGCTGCAGCAGCCGAGATAATCAAATGAGGTATATATTGCACCTTTCCTGAGCCCCCTATAGAGGCTCCCTATGCTGTATCTACCCAGTCATTTGGTAAGTGAAGTTTGTTCTCATTCATATATTTATATCAAGCGCTCCCCCTGCTGCTGAAGCTATGCACAGTTGATTTCTGGCTTTTACTATGTCAGTGACCAGGTAATTTTAAAGTGTCTATAGGTGTTAATGGACGCATGTCCTTCTATTATACTGGCCAAGTCTTTTATAGATATTTATATATGTCATTTTTGAATATTTATACATATGTTGTTTGGATGTATTTTATGTTATATACACATAGGCAGAAAAGCGTTTATATGAAGAACGGCAGATTTTTTTGATATGTAAGCTATTCTTTGTGTCATTTTTGTACCTGCATATATATTTTTATGGCTATACATTTTTTGGAACTTTTGAGCATATGGACTATAGATCCTTCTTGATCTGATAGAGAAATATATATGTATATATATATATATATGTATTGCTCTTATTTTAAATATAACTACATACTGAATATATACTATCTTATAGAATCTATAATGAATATCCCGTTATGGATAAATAGTCCAGATCCTTAATTTAAGATATGCCTGTCTCTCTGATAGAGATCGGTTTATTGATTGACCAATTTATCTAAATCAATTTGCTTTTCAAATTACCTTTAAGAGCGAATGTACCATCACAATGTGAGTGTATAATGCACAAACGTTTATTGCACTATTATATAACTTTGTCTATACAGTCATACTGAGGAGCTTTTTTGCTATTGTAGGCACTTTTATTGGCCTGATGAAGCGGGCTCAGACCTGCGAAATGCGTTGCCTGTGCTAAATAAAAATCTTTTGTTACAGACAAAGATTTCGTTATTGAGGTAAGCCACCTCATATTATCTTTTTGTTTTAAGCTGTTTTTAGACGCTTTTATCTCAACCAGGGCGCCTCTTTACCCAAATTGTGCTTAGTTCACCCCCACACACTCAGTGTTTGAGGGGTGGTGACAGATCACCTGTGGGTCCACCACAGTGGATACCTGTCCCTGTTTTTCCAAGGAGAGCGACCACATCCAGGTCCCAGCTGGGACAACCCCGAGTGGAGTCGGGTTCATGGTCTCCACCTGCTTCTTACGGTCGGTTGCCCTTTGCAACCCCCCTTTGTGAGTAGTATTCCTTTTAATTCCATTCTTCATTGTATACAGACATATTACACTATTGAGCTCCCGTTTTTGTCTCCTATATTTTTTTCTCTGCAAGGTGCCGAGACACCCCCACTGCATTCCATAAATGTAATAAAGATGAGAGGTTTAATAAACAGGGACCGGAAACGCTAACCCAGCAGCAGCAGCAGCAGCACACGTGATGGAACAGGAGGAGGCGCAGGAGGAGAAGGCCACGCTTTTTGAGACACAGCATCCCAGGTCTTGCATGAGGACAAATAGCGTGCGGATATAGCAATGCTTTTTGCCGCCATGCAGTCATAAATGTAATAAAGATGAGAGGTTCAGTAAACAGGGACCGGAAACGCTAACCCAGCAGCAGCAGCACACGTGATGGAACAGGAGGAGGCGCAGGAGGAGAAGGCCACGCTTTTTGAGACACAGCATCCCAGGCCTTGCATGAGGACAAATAGCGTGCGGATATAGCAATGCTTTTTGCCGCCATGCAGTCATAAATGTAATAAAGATGAGAGGTTCAATAAACAGGGACCGGAAACGCTAACCCAGCAGCAGCAGCACACGTGAGGGAACAGGAGGAGCCGCAGGAGGAGAAGGCCACGCTTTTTGAGACACAGCATCCCAGGCCTTGCATGAGGACAAATAGCGTGCGGATATAGCAATGCTTTTTGCCGCCATGCAGTCATAAATGTAATAAAGATGAGAGGTTCAATAAACAGGGACCGGAAACGCTAACCCATCACAGATGGTCATTGTTCATGTTACTTGGTTGGGGTCCAGGAGTGTTGCGTAGTCGTTTCCAATCCAGGATTGATTCATTTTAATTTGAGTCAGACGGTCTGCATTTTCTGTGGAGAGGCGGATATGCCGATCTGTGATGATGCCTCCGGCAGCACTGAAACAGCGTTCCGACATAACGCTGGCTGCCGGGCAAGCCAGCACCTCTATTGCGTACATTGCCAGTTCGTGCCAGGTGTCTAGCTTCGATACCCAATAGTTGAAGGGTGCAGATGGATTGTTCAACACAGCTACGCCATCTGACATGTAGTCCTACTCCTTGACCATCTTCTCCAGGCGATCGGTGTTGGAGGTGGATCTGCACGCTTGCTGTTCTGTGGGCTGCTGCTGCATGGGTGTCATAAAATTTTCCCACTCCAAGGACACTGCCGATACCATTCCCTTTTGGGCACTAGCTGCGGCTTGTGTTGTTTGCTGCCCTCCTGGTCGTCCTGGGTTTGCGGAAGTCAGTCTGTCGGCGTACAACTGGCTAGAGGAGGGGGAGGATGTCAATCTCCTCTCTAAAAACCCCACAAGGGCCTGCTGGTATTCTTCCATTTTGACCTGTCTGACTCTTTCTTCAAGCAGTTTTGGAACATTGTGTTTGTACCGTGGATCCAGAAGGGTATAAACCCAGTAATTGGTGTTGTCCAGAATGCGCACAATGCGTGGGTCGCGTTCAATGCAGTCTAGCATGAATTGAGCCATGTGTGCCAGAGTCCTGCCAGAATCCTCATCATCCTCTTGTGAGCGTTGTGATAGTTGTTGTGATGCATCATAGTCGTCACCTTCTTCCTGGTCTGCTTCTGCTGACCATTCGCGCTGAATTGTGGAAGTCCAACGTGCACCGCTCTGGCCCTCGTCAGTGGTGGCACGAAATTCCTGCTCCAACTCCAGCTGTTCCTCCTCCTCTTCTTTGTCATAGCTGCTGGGGCCAGCGTTTCCTGATGTGGATGGCCTGATGTTGGTACCATCACACTGATCGTTTTCTCCTTCAGATTCCCCCAGTTGCATCATGACAGCTGTTTCCTTGATTTTCAACATTGACCTCTTCAGTAAACACAGCAGTGGTATGGTAATGCTGACTGAAGAATTGTCACTGCTCACAAGCAACGTGGATTGCTCAAAATTTTGGAGGACTTGGCAGAGGTCCAACATGTTGGCCCAATCGGATCCACAGAAGCTTGGCAGCTGTCCGGATGCGCCTCGGTACTGCGCCGTCATGTACTGGACCACTGCACTCTTCTGCTCGCAAAAGCGGGCTAGCATGTGCAGCGTAGAATTCCAGCGCGTAGGGACATCACACAGCAAGCGATGGTGGGGGAGATTGAAGCGCTCCTGCATCTTGGCGAGTGCCCCCGAAGCAGTACTGGAATTTCTGCAATGTTTGGCCACTCGTCGCACCTTCAACAGAAGATCAGCCACGCCTGGGTATGTCCTCAGGAACCGCTGAACTACTAGGTTCATCACGTGCGCCAGGCAAGGGATGTGTGTCAGCTTAGCCAACCTTAAAGCGCAAATGAGATTACTCCCATCATCACACACAACCATGCCCGGTTTCAGGTCCAGCGGTGCCAGCCACAAATCCGTCTGTTTCTTTATTCCCCTCCAAATTTCCTCCCCTGTGTGCTGCTTATCCCCAAGGCAGATAAGCTTCAGCAACGCTTGCTGACGCATGCCAACAGCTGTGCTGCACTGCTTCCACGATCCTACTGCTGCTGGGTTAGCGTTTCCGGATGAGGTACAGCTTTGAGATGCGTTGGAGGAGAAGGAGTCAGAGAGGTAGGTGCTGCTGTTGTTATCCAGTGGGAGGGATGGCGGTGCAGCTGTTTGCGGCGTGGGTAACACCCGCGCCGTAGCAGGTGAGGAATCGCTGCCAGGCTCCACAAGGTTCACCCAGTGCGCGGTAAGGGAGATGTATCGACCCTGGCCGAACGCACTCGTCCAGGTGTCAGTTGTGAGGTGAACCTTGCAGGCAACGGCATTCTTCAAGCTTCGGATTATTTTGCTGACCACGTGCTCATGCAACTCAGGCACTGCATAGCGCAAAGTGGTAGCAGCTGGGAACCACGTAACGTGGGATGGCCACTGACAACATGCCCTTGAAGCTGTTTGTCTCCACCACTCGATATGGCAGCATTTCGCAGGCCAGAAGCTTGGCTATGCTGGCTGTTACTGCCACGGCCCGGGGGTCATTTGCTGGCAATTTCCTCTTGCGATCAAACATCTCCGAGACAGAAAACTGAATCGTAGGGCTGCACACTGAAGGGCTGTTGGTTGTTGTGTTTGATGAACACTGGGAGACCTCAAGAGCACTACTCCGGAAAGTGACAGTGTCAGCGTCGTCTGATGTTTGTGAATGTTGTGAACCACGCAATGGCTGGGCTACTGCTGCTGCTGAGGCGGGTCTGGTGGTGAGTCTGGTGACCCCAAGGGAGGCAGTGTTGCTGGTACCCTGTCCTGCCGCGTTTGCCCACAGAGTGGGATGTTTGGATAGCATGTGGCGGCTCATGCTGGTGGTGGAGAGGTTGTTAATACTTTTCCCCCTGCTCAGGCGGGTCTTGCACACCTTGCAAATCGCCATAGTACCATCCTCAGTGCAGTCTTCAAAGGAAGCCCAGACTTTGGAGCACCTGCCTTGCTGGCGATTTCTGTTTGCGCCTCTTTTGCCTCTCACTTGAACTTCCACGCTTGTGGTGCCTGAAATTGCGCGCCGCCTACCTTGTGGCACAAGGCAAACTCGTGCAGCAGTGGGTTCTTCAACAGACTCATCTGTGCTGCTGCTACGACGGCGATGTTCTCGTTCACAAACAAAATCTGGGTCTCTGTCCACATTGTCCATACCCTCCTCTTCCATCTCCTGAAATTCGTCATATGTCATTGTGGGGGGCCGCCGCCGTGGAGTAGAGCTCCCCAGAACAACCTCTGCGCAGCTCACTCCAACGTCGTCTTCCAGATCTTGTCGGCCGACCTCCTGCAATTGCAACCCCTCCTGCCCAACTTGCTCTGGGATTTGGGTTTCCGAGTCCTCCTTGGACTCGCCTTGTATTTCAGTGCGCGGTGCATTTCCCACAATTAATGGTTGTGAATCCGGGCACAACATTTCTGGCTGTTCCTCCATTGACCTTTGAAAGGTGGAAGTTTGTTGGGCTGGGAATAGCTCCTGCGAATACCCCATTGTGTCCTGAGGTAATTCATCGGACTGGTTATCTGGCAGTTGTGTGCGTGGTGTCGCTGCCGGTTGTGTCAGCTTTGCGCCCACTGGCTCCTTGTAACTGGCTGAGGACTCGGACCTCGTGCGTGATGTGCTGGTGCTGCTTAACCCACTGCTGGATGCTTGAGAGGTCATCCAAGTAATTATCTGGTCCTGTTCTTTTGGATTTGTGAGGGTTGTTGTCCTGGACAACATGGGCGGTATTGAGTGGGTTTTCTTGGGTGCTCCCCTGTGGCCTGTACGTGAACCGTCAGGGGAAACACCTCTTCCCTTGCCCCTCCCTCTTTCACCGGATTTCTTCCTCATTTCACTTATCCTTAAAGTACACACTGACTGGCAGCAGTACAGTGGCAGTACAGAAATGCTATACAGTGGTGGGTGAGCGGTGTACCACTATTCCCAGCAGCGACACAGAGCACAATGCTATACAGTGGCGGGTGAGCGGTGTACCACTATTCCCAGCAGCGACACAGAGCACAATGCTATACAGTGGCGGGTGAGCGGTGTACTACTGTTCCCAGCAGACACAGAGTGGCAGTAAACAGAATGCTATATAGTGTGGCTGAGCGAGCGGTGTACTACTATTCCCAGCAGACACAAAGTGGCAGTAAACACAATGCTATATACTGTGGCTGAGCGAGGTACACAGAGTGGCAGTAAACAGAATGCTATATAGTGTGGCTGAGCGAGCGGTGTACTACTATTCCCAGCAGACACAGAGTGGCAGTAAACAGAATGCTATATAGTGTGGCTGAGCGAGGTACACAGAGTGGCAGTAAACAGAATGCTATATAGTGTGGCTGAGCGAGCGGTGTACTACTATTCCCAGCAGACACAGAACAGTAAACAGAATGCTATATAGTGTGGCTGAGCAGTGTACCACTATTCCCAGCAGCGACACAGAGCACAATGCTATACAGTGGCGGGTGAGCGGTGTACCACTATTCCCAGCAGCGACACAGAGCACAATGCTATACAGTGGCGGGTGAGCGGTGTACTACTATTCCCAGCAGACACAGAGTGGCAGTAAACAGAATGCTATATAGTGTGGCTGAGCGAGGTACACAGAGTGGCAGTAAACAGAATGCTATATAGTGTGGCTGAGCGAGCGGTGTACTACTATTCCCAGCAGACACAGAACAGTAAACAGAATGCTATATAGTGTGGCTGAGCGGTGTACCACTATTCCCATCAGCGACACAGAGCACAATGCTATACAGTGGCGGGTGAGCGGTGTACCACTATTCCCAGCAGCGACACAGAGCACAATGCTATACAGTGGCGGGTGAGCGGTGTACTACTATTCCCAGCAGACACAGAGTGGCAGTAAACAGAATGCTATATAGTGTGGCTGAGCGAGGTACACAGAGTGGCAGTAAACAGAATGCTATATAGTGTGGCTGAGCGAGCGGTGTACTACTATTCCCAGCAGACACAGAACAGTAAACAGAATGCTATATAGTGTGGCTGAGCGGTGTACCACTATTCCCAGCAGCGACACAGAGCACAATGCTATACAGTGGCGGGTGAGCGGTGTACCACTATTCCCAGCAGCGACACAGAGCACAATGCTATACAGTGGCGGGTGAGCGGTTTACTACTATTCCCAGCAGACACAGAGTGGCAGTAAACAGAATGCTATATAGTGTGGCTGAGCGAGGTACACAGAGTGGCAGTAAACAGAATGCTATATAGTGTGGCTGAGCGAGCGGTGTACTACTATTCCCAGCAGACACAGAACAGTAAACAGAATGCTATATAGTGTGGCTGAGCGGTGTACCACTATTCCCAGCAGCGACACAGAGCACAATGCTATACAGTGGCGGGTGAGCGGTGTACCACTATTCCCAGCAGCGACACAGAGCACAATGCTATACAGTGGCGGGTGAGCGGTGTACTACTATTCCCAGCAGACACAGAGTGGCAGTAAACAGAATGCTATATAGTGTGGCTGAGCGAGGTACACAGAGTGGCAGTAAACAGAATGCTATATAGTGTGGCTGAGCGAGCGGTGTACTACTATTCCCAGCAGACACAGAACAGTAAACAGAATGCTATATAGTGTGGCTGAGCGGTGTACCACTATTCCCAGCAGCGACACAGAGCACAATGCTATACAGTGGCGGGTGAGCGGTGTACCACTATTCCCAGCAGCGACACAGAGCACAATGCTATACAGTGGCGGGTGAGCGGTGTACTACTATTCCCAGCAGACACAGAGTGGCAGTAAACAGAATGCTATATAGTGTGGCTGAGCGAGCGGTGTACTACTATTCCCAGCAGACACAGAACAGTAAACAGAATGCTATATAGTGTGGCTGAGCGGTGTACCACTATTCCCAGCAGCGACACAGAGCACAATGCTATACAGTGGCGGGTGAGCGGTGTACCACTATTCCCAGCAGCGACACAGAGCACAATGCTATACAGTGGCGGGTGAGCGGTGTACTACTATTCCCAGCAGACACAGAGTGGCAGTAAACAGAATGCTATATAGTGTGGCTGAGCGAGGTACACAGAGTGGCAGTAAACAGAATGCTATATAGTGTGGCTGAGCGAGCGGTGTACTACTATTCCCAGCAGACACAGAACAGTAAACAGAATGCTATATAGTGTGGCTGAGCGGTGTACCACTATTCCCAGCAGCGACACAGAGCACAATGCTATACAGTGGCGGGTGAGCGGTGTACCACTATTCCCAGCAGCGACACAGAGCACAATGCTATACAGTGGCGGGTGAGCGGTGTACCACTATTCCCAGCAGCGACACAGTGCACAATGCTATACAGTGGCGGGTGAGCGGTGTACTACTATTCCCAGCAGACACAGAGTGGCAGTAAACAGAATGCTATATAGTGTGGCTGAGCGAGGTACACAGAGTCGCAGTAAACAGAATGCTATATAGTGTGGCTGAGCGAGCAGTGTACTACTATTCCCAGCAGACACAGAACAGTAAACAGAATGCTATATAGTGTGGCTGAGCGGTGTGCCACTATTCCCAGCAGCGACACAGAGCACAATGCTATACAGTGGCGGGTGAGCGGTGTACCACTATTCCCAGCAGCGACACAGAGCACAATGCTATACAGTGGCGGGTGAGCGGTGTACTACTATTCCCAGCAGACACAGATTGGCAGTAAACAGAATGCTATATAGTGTGGCTGAGCGAGGTACACAGAGTGGCAGTAAACAGAATGCTATATAGTGTGGCTGAGCGAGCGGTGTACTACTATTCCCAGCAGACACAGAACAGTAAACAGAATGCTATATAGTGTGGCTGAGCGGTGTACCACTATTCCCAGCAGCGACACAGAGCACAATGCTATACAGTGGCGGGTGAGCGGTGTACTACTATTCCCAGCAGACACAGAGTGGCAGTAAACAGAATGCTATATAGTGTGGCTGAGCGAGGTACACAGAGTGGCAGTAAATAGAATGCTATATAGTGTGGCTGAGCGAGCGGTGTACTACTATTCCCAGCAGACACAGAGTGGCAGTAAACAGAATGCTATATAGTGTGGCTGAGCGAGGTACACAGAGTAGCAGTAAACAGAGTGCTATATAGTGTGGCTGAGCGAGCGGTGTACTACTATTCCCAGCAGCGACACAATGACTGGGGGGACCCTGGCTAGCGTGGCTGGAGCGCGAACTACCCTGCCTGCCTACCCAAAGCTAAACCCACAGACAAATGGCGGAGATATGACGTGGTTCGGGTATTTATTTACCCGAACCACGTGACAGTTCAGCCAATCAGAGCGCGTTCGGGTCCGAACCACGTGACCCGTTCGGCCAATCACAGCGCTCTTAGTTCGGCCATGTGGCCGAACGGTTTGGCCGAACACCATCAGGTGTTCGGCCGAACTCGAACATCACCCGAACAGGGTGATGTTCTGCAGAACCCGAACAGTGGCGAACAATGTTCGCCCAACACTACACAATGGCAAGTTATCTGGAAATGTACTAAGTTCAAGGGCAGCATGGTGGTGTAGTGGTTAGCACTCTCACCTTGAAACGCTGGGTCTCCGGTTCATATCCCAGTCAGGTCAACATCTGCAAGGAGTTTGTATGTTCTCCCCGTGTCTGTGTGGGTTTCCTCCGGGTACTCCAGGTTTCCTCCCACATCACAAAAATACAGATAAGTTAATTAGCTTCCCCCTAAATTGGCACTAGACTATGATACATACACTGCACAATACATACATAGACATAGGACTATGGTAGAGATTAGATTGTAACAAGATAAGTGACAAGACAATATACTGTGTACAGTGCTAAGGAAGATGTCAGCACTGTATAAACACTAAATAATAATAAGCTCATCCAGGTTTCTAAGCACCTTGTCATGTGGGCACAGGGCCATGCTCAAACTCTAATGAGCTTCAAATTGCCCCCAAACAGCCTGACTTACTGTAGTAGAACCCTAATCCTCTAGATTAGCCTAACATTGTCCTTCACCTTTTAACTTTAAAATTAGTCTTTCCTCTGTTTTGTGATGTGAGTGTATTTTAATTACTTCCTACATATGGCAGACCACCTTAGCATCCCATCTAAATTTAAACCTGATGCCTAAATTTATCAGCGTTTTAATTCACCTAATTCTTACTTAACCATTATCCATTAAAAGATCTCTAAAAAAATATCCTGATTGATAGCTAAAACTACCTTTAACCAATAGTTCTACCTCTCCCTAACAGATTTTATACCTACCCCAAAATGACCAAAATACTAGTAAAATTGTCAAGTCTAGTACACAGTACACTAAATTTGGTAGCCAACAACTACTGCCTGTCAAGAATCTAGCATAAGTACAGAGGCCCCTGACAACTCAATCAATGATGAGCGTGGTGGATCCAATTGACTGTGCACAAGCCAAAATGCATTTTTCCACACTCACCTCACCCACTCTGTGACTGTCTTTGTACACTGCACCATCAGTCTTCTTACATCTCTGCATAGCAACAGAACAGAATGCATCACTAGCCTGGAGGCTAGCACCACATCTATATTGCCTCAGCCCCACACAGTTGCCTGAGGGATCATGTCTTTATCCCTCTCTGGCACCATTCCTTGTACTATACAATGTACTTGGCTTAATGCTAGCATCCTCCAACCCTGACCTGGTGCCAAATTGACCTGCTTTGTAAAAGACTATCGACAATAAGGAAAACCATTTTGGTGGAAATTAATGTCAGAGATAAAAGAAGATATGTTGTTTCAGTTGACTTTTCATATAGGCATAAAAATTATTATTTTTCACAAAAATTATTTTGTATAGAAATTGTTTAAACATTTTCAGTTGGTGGGCCTCTACTAGGGGCTTTAGGGTACATGTACCAAATATAAAATTGCTACCTTTGGATCCAGGGACTCCAAGAACGGTTACTCCAAATCTCAGTTTCAAATTGAATGCCTACTTAACCTCCATGCCCGACACTGATTAGGGGGTGGTGGTCACCTATACTAGTGAGCCTAGTGCTAGCTAACATGTTCGGTAGACATAAAATGTAATAGATTGCTCCTGGGGGACTCTGAGGCTACAAAACCTCTTGAGCGGCGTAATGCTCAGGAGGTTAAAATGAAGCTAAGAAGAGAATCCGCAACAAGCACTGAAATCACATGCACTTTACAACCTTTTTTTTTTTTTTACTGTTCTTTCAGAGAACGGTAAAGAATACATTTAAAAACATCAAATAAATAATAGGTTAAACTGCTTTGCCACATAGTTAAGAGTTTAAAGAGCAGGATTACTTTTAGGTATACTTTCTTTTAACATGTATTCTGTGAAATAAAATATTATTTTCTCTTCTTGCTACAAAGTGTTCAAAATACGTTTGTCTGAAAGATGAACTAGGGTGATCTTGATAGTACTGTTGGGGAAAAAAATATTCACATTAACCACTTCCCCTCCTCGGCCGGGACGAGTATCCACGTCTCTGCAGCTCTCAGGGATGTAATTACTTGTTTCTTGCCATTGCACACACCCGCTCGCATCCTCGCCAATGATCATTAGATGGAGGGCAATGAATGAATGGGAATGCAGTTCCCATTCATTAATCTATGTCTCTGCGTCAATGATCGCCAGCATTAATGAGATGTCAGCAGTCATTGTAACTACTGAAGTAACACATCCACGCATTACTTCCTGTTCACATACTATTCGTACACGGCAGGAAGAGAATGTGTGGAAATCTTGTGGCCAAACATTAAAACTACAACTACATACATTTCTTTCAATAAAAAGACCTACACATAATTTAAAATTAAGTACTTACCTCCCACACTCTCCCATAAATACCCAAATAAAACTTTTGCATTCATTTTTTTTAAAATTACAATTAAAAAAATACATAAATAGATACCTTAGGGACTGAACCCTTTTTTTAATATGTATGTCAAGAGGGTTTATTACTGTTATTTTTTAAAATATGGGCTTGTAATTAGTGATGGACGCAAAACTGAACAAATGCACCTTTATTTCCAAATAAAATATTGGTACCACACATTGTACTAGGGACATATTTTAAATGTTGCAATAACTGAGACAAATGGGCAAATAAAATCCACAGTAGAACGTTTTATTTTAAAACTATAATGGTCAAAAACTGAGAAATAATTATTTTTTTCATTTTTTTTATTATTTCTATTAAATGCAGTTAGAATAAAATACTTCTTAGCAAAAAGTACCACCCAATTGGTGGCGAAAAAACAAGCTATAGATCATTTCAGTGTGATAAGTGCTGGTAAAGTTATTGGCAGATGAATTGACGCAGTGCTGAAATGTGAAAATTGCTCTGGCTTTTAAGGGGAAAAACCCTTGGTGGTGAAGTGGTTAAAGGGCCACTATTGGAAAAGGAATTGTAAAATTGAAAATACGTAGAATAAAAAAATGTATGTTTCTACCACTATAAAGTACACTATACATTGCTTTTTCCCAGGTTGCTGTCATGTACAGAAGGACGTAAAAGCTGACAGATCTGACAGATTTTGGACTAGTCTATTTCCTCATGAGAGATTCTAAGTATTACTTTTATTCTTTATGAAAGCACTGCTTGGAAAGGATCTGTACAAATACATTAACCACCAGCCCTACTCATTTGTAAACTATTTTGGCAGTTGGAATGAGCAAACGCAGTTCAGTGCTATGGTAAATTTAAAAAAAATGACTTAGAATCCCCCATGAGGAACTGGACTGTTCCAAAACCTGACAGATCTGTCAGATTTGTACTACCTACTGTAAGTGACTGCAATAAAGGGAACAAATTATTTATGATGCATTTTACTCTGGAAGAAATGCACTTTATATATGCATGTATTTTACACATTCTTTTTTGTGATAGTTGTCTTTTAACCTCTTGAGGACCATGGTGTTAAACCCCCCTAGTGACCAGGCTAATTTATGCTTAATTGGCCACTGCAGCTTTAAGGCCAAGCTGTAGGGCCATACAACTCTGCACACAAATGATCCCCCCCCCTTTCTCCCCACCAACAGAACTCTCTGTTGGTGAGGTCTGATCATCCCCCTGTGTTTATTTATTTATTTTATAAATATTTATTTGTTTTTTTTAAATATTTTTTTGCTATTTTCTTTGTATTTTTTTTTCTAAATCCCCTCCCTCCTTCCAGCCGGCCAATCATGGCGATCGGCTGTCATAGGCTTCTGCCTATGAGAGCCGATCGCTCTCTTGTCCCCCAGGGGAACAGCCGTGTCACACGGCTGTCCCCAGTACAGCACTGCTGCTGATCGCAGCGCTGTACATGTATATACACGGCGGTTTCGCTGTGTAACAGTCTTCTGAGCGGCGGCTCCGCTCCGCCCACCAAGCAGGAGATGCGCGCGCAGCGTGCGCGCGATCTCCTGCCAACTGCTGCCCCAGGACTTTACGCCAATCTCTGTTAGCTGGTCCTGGTGGCTGTTGCCACGGCCACGCCTATTGGTGTGACACGGTCGGCAAGCGGTTAAATAACCGATAAATACATGTCTTGCATTATCTTCTTCATTACGTCCTAGATGTGTTGTAAAGTTCAGAAAGTGCTGGGAGACCTCTGCAGTCTAGTGACTGCAATACCAAATTGTGTGCAGTACATTCTGCAAAAAATGTTGAACAAGTGAATTATCTACAATATTAGCCTAAAGGACACACTCTTTTTTTAAACTACTGCAGTTAGAGATCATTGAAGAATCTTATTTTTGCATTTCTGTGCTAGTAGCCAGAGAAAATGGTGAGGATGACATTTCTTTCAGTCTAATAGCTTGTTAGCTGCAAGCACTTTCCCTGTTTACTGTTGAGAGATCTCAGGTTTAGCATCCTGTAGGTTCTTATGTTGGCGTGCATCTGGACTCCGATACTGATTTCAGATGACTTTATGTGGCAGTCAGCTAGGTTTCATTAAGATGTTGTTTTGTCATTTCTGGGGGTAACAAAATATCATTTTTTAAAGTAATTTTTGCTGCCTTTGCACACTTAGGGCCTGATTCACAAAGCGGTGCTAACAGTTAGCACGCTGGTGAAAAGCCCTTTATCATGCCTAAACTCAGTTTAGGCATGATAAGTTTAGGTGTGATAAGTTTAGGTGTGATAAGTTTAGGTGTGATAAGTTTAGGCATGATAAGTTTAAGCACCAACTGCATTAGCACCGCAGTGCACAGCTGATCAAACGTTTTGCGCTAGCAAAGTCTGGTGCACTCCGCATGGAGTTTAATGGCGCTGCTTTGCATGCGGGACTTTGCACACGATCTACACTTATCTAAACTTAGCATGCCTAAACTTATCACACCTAAACTTATCACGCCTAAACTGGCTTTTCACCAGCATGGTGCAATGGTTATCACGCCTAAAGCCTCTAACTGGGTTAGCACCGCTTTGTGAATCGAGCCCTTTGGGCTCGATTCACAAAGCGGTGCTAACCCAGTTAGAGACTTTAGGGGCTTGATTCACAAAGCGGTGATAACCCAGTTATCACGCCTAAAAGACTTTAGGCGTGATGACCTTTTCACCACTGAGTTATCACCGCTTTTTCCTGCTCTTCGCGCGAAGTTACCGCGCGTACGCGCGTACGCGCGTGAGTGCGCGCGCAAAGTCCCATAGGGTTTAATGGGAGCTTTGCGCGAAGCGTCGGGTGCTGCGCGCGCTCTTACGCGCGTATGCGCGTAGGCGCGTACGCGCGGTAACTTCGCGCGAGTTTCTTCTTATCACGCCTAAATTGAGTTTAGGCGTGATAAGGGGCTTTTCACTGGCGTGCAAACACTTTGCACCGCTTTGTGAATCGAGCCCTAGGCGTGATAACCACGCTGGTCTTTTCACGCTGGTGAAAAGACAGTTTAGGTGTGATAAGTTTAGGTGTGATAAGTTTAGGCATGCTAAGTTTAGATAAGTGTAGATAGCGTGCAAAGTCCCGCACACAAAGCAGCGCCATTAAACTCTGTGCGAAGTGCACCAGACTTTGCTAGCGCAAAACTTTTGATCAGCTGTGCACTGCGGTGCTAACGCAGTTGGTGCTTAAACTTATCATGCCTAAACTTATCACACCTAAACTTATCATGCCTAAACTTATCACACCTAAACTTATCACACCTAAACTTATCATGCCTAAACTGAGTTTAGGCATGATAAAGGGCTTTTCACCAGCGTGCTAACTGTTAGCACCGCTTTGTGAATCAGGCCCTTTGTCAGCAAAATGTACCAAACCCATTCCCAATACCTATAAATATAAACATTGATGTAAACCTATACAATATTGGTTTCATGTATTTATTTATGTTAATTATATCAATTTTACTACATGAAATATACCAAATATTTGTATCAAATATAGCACATATTTATATAGTAGTTTAAGGGTGCTACCACTTTTACTGGCAAGTTTTGTAAGTTTAAAGGAATCTCACTTTACAACGGTTATGGTAAATAGGTTTATGAAAATCCAAAATGCAATTATCTGAACATAGTAATTGAATATTAAGTCCTACTATTTGCATTGCTTATATTATCTTAACAATATAAAATGCAACAGGGATATTTTTTGCCCTTATAAAGACTGCTTATCCAATCAACAAATGCAGATCTACAGTATATAGACATATCTGAATATTAAGCACAGGTAGTCCTCGGTCAATGAATGAGATAGGGACTGTAGGTTCCTTCTTAACCTAAACCTATCCTTAAGTTCAAATGCTGTTCCATCTCTGTCCCCTGAACATCCTCTGTGCACCCCTGTTCCTCCAGTCTGCCCCTCTGTGCTATCTCTGTTCCCCTGTGCCCCCCCATGCCTTCAGTGTCCCCCTCTGTGCCACCTCTGCCCCTCCCCCCACTGTGTCACCTCTGTCCCCCTGTGCCTCTTTCCATCCTCCTGTGCCCTCTGTGCCACCCTCTGTGCCACCTTTGCCCCTCATGCTTCCACTGTGTGCCTCTCTGTACTACCTCTGCCTCCACTGTGTCCCTCTGTTTCACTTCTGCCTCCCCTGTTCCTCCCTGTGACTCCCTGCACATGCATAAAACAAAAGCTATCTGGCCTTGCAACTCTGGGATTCCAGACTTGGAACTGACCAATGTCACTATTTTGTATAAAGGCCCTTTGGTTTATTCCCTCAACCCAAAAAATATTATTAATTTGGCTGACTTTTGACAGAATTTTTAATAGATTCTCATCATCAAATTTGATTGCAAGGGACCATATACTGTAATTAGTTGAATGTTCAGTCAGTGTAAAGCACCACAGAAAAAGTATCAGCACTATTTAAATGTTAAAATACATATGCACATTTGTAGCCCTGTCATGGGCACTTAAACCTCTCTTGTTGGAGTTTGCTAGATCATTGCTACTATTTCCTGGACAGAGAGGGTGGCTGCTCACCATATCACATTGATCTGCACTACCTGAATTTCCTGGAAAAGCATTTACAAAAAACTGTCAGTATCATTATTGTTCACTGTTTTTGACATCTAAGGAAAGTTTTACCCATTGTAGTACCTGATTGTTATGCTCCAGATAACGAACCACTCACATAAAAAATACATATCCACTATGTCCAGTGATATTTACAGAAAGTGAGCCAACACACTGTATATAAAAGATTTACTGCTGCATATTTTATATTTTACCCTGAGTTCCCATAACTACTTGATCACTGCATTTCTTCACGCTTCAGTTTTATTGCATCTCTTTCTATATTTCTGTACTCTGCATCAGTTTTATAAGTCTCTGTTTACCTGCTGTATACATAAAAAAAATGTACCTCTGGTGCCTTTTTCTATTTATATTCCCTGTATCATCTGAAAAGCCTGCGTTCATAGGCAAGTTAATGACAAATTTCTTACATTTTGTGCTTGCCAGTTTAATTATTATAATTATTTGGTGTTAACATTGTTTTGTAATTTATTGTTTTGTATTATAGTTTTGGTTATTTGTTTAAAATGAATATGTTTTAATGTAGTCAATATTAATAATTTCCAAGCTGGTCCGGTGTATGTCTGTCTGTAGGCCCTTCTGCCACCAACACGCTGATTGAAATTGACAGGGAAAATTTTCCAATCACTGCCACTCGTACAGTTTTGAAGCTACAGTCACCAAACATGGACCAAATATTGTAATAATTTACAGTAAAGTACAACAATTAGATAGACATACCAGGGTCGCATGCTCAAGCTCTGTCTGGTGCTGATAATGAGTAGTGATATGTATTATCACCTAGGTAAAGCAGATGATAAGATGTTAAGTTTATAAATCCTATTTATCGGGTGCCATAATTATCCTTTATTGCCTCTAATTCCAGCTTTTACTACAGTGGCAGGGGGTAATTTCAGGACTTGAGGTAAGGCGGGGGGATTGGTTAAGGTTAGGCAAGGGATAGTTAGATTTAGGCACCAGGGCGGGTTATGTTTAGGCACAAGGTGGATTGGTTAAGGTTAGGCAGCAGGGGAGTGTGGTTAAGGATGGTTAGGCCCTGGTGGGTAGTTAGGGCTAGGCACTGGGGGGGTTGAATAAGGTTAGGCAGCACCAGGGGAGTATTAGGATTAGGCATAGGTAGAGGGAGAGTTTGTGTGAAGTTAGGTCCCAGTAAAATATCAGTAAAGAATACTGTTATAATAAGTAGTAGAATATCGGTAATTTTACAGATATTCTACCACTGGCAGTCGGCTTTATTTTTTTTTTTTTTTTTAGCAATTTTTATAGGTACTCCTACATTTTAACATTTAAACCACAGATGGAATCCAATGAAAAAAACATGTCCAAGCACAATCTTTCCCATTCTTCTTGCTGTCCAATCTAATATTTGCCCAGGAGTGTCATGCAAATTTGCATGAGTTCAACCATCATTGGACTGTAACACTGCCTATTATTTGAACTGATTCAGGCCTGGAAGTGTTTTTCTATACCAAATCATGTTACTGACCTGTTACCAATTAAAAAACTTTGACCCCCACATGCCAAATTCAAATAAAAGGGCTTTTTTTAGTATAACCTAAGGCCCCGTTCACACTGCACGCGTTTCCAGCCGCGTTTTGGAAACGCGTGCAGGTGGCCAACATGCACGACATCAGACATTGCATAGAGTGCAATGTCTGATGTTCACACTGCATGCGTTCCGGACCTGTGCGGTCCGGGAACGCATGCTGCACGCATTTTTTGCCAAAACGCATGGCTGTCCCATTCACTTTTCAGTGATGGGATCAGCCACGCAACGCATACAAACGCGGATGGCGTGCGTTCGTACGCGTTGCGTTCCGCGTGCGTGCCCGTCCGCGTTTGTGATGTGAACGGGGCCTAAGAACTCATCTAAACTTAGATGCATTTTCGTACATCTGTCTACAACTATCTGTTTCATAAATACATTTAATTACAATTGTATATAATACATACATTGTTATTTTTATTTTTATTTGTGACCTTTTCATATATTCACATAATAAATTAATATCTTTTTACATATCCGCTTACAAGCACCCAGGATAATTTTATACAATAACACATTGATCAAAATGCCATTTGTTGAAAATCTGATTAAAACAAATGTCTATTTTATTGTTGTTGTTGGAAGTATCCATACTGACTCAACATAAATTACTTTCTTTTGTGTCAAAATGTATTATACCATTGTGTACAAATGTTGGAAAGCCTTTGTCTACCAAGTAATTACACTATATTTAGGTTTTAACAAATAGCAGTCTATTGGCTGCAGTGGCAAAAGCAAATAGTAAAAATCAATTCAAATAAAGCTGGCTTACACCTGTGTGGACACTGGCAAATTTTTTATGTTTATAGCTTCTGGAATTGCTCATCATTGTTTGTGAAAATATTTCTGGATCCCAACAATAATAATCAGCAACATTAAAATGTTTTTGTACCATGTTAGCAAAAAGAGTTATGTGAGCAGGAAAAAACACGATGTTATGAAAATAACAACTTTTTATGTCTAAAAAAAGGTATTACAGTGCAAGATTTTAGTAACATAGTCTAATTCACTGGACATATTTTCAAATGCAACTTGACGCATTATAGTGCAAATGTAGATGCATACAATTTGATCTAATATGTTCTATATATAAAAACAACTGCATGTTATACAGTAAAAAATGTAAGCCATGTTTATGACAACTATGCTAGCTATATGACCTGGCTGCTGTAACAGTGGGGTGTTAAATATCTTGCCAGCTGGCGTTACTGAATTCAAGATAATTGAATTAAATAAAGTATCATGAAACAACTTTCTGAAATTAGATACCATGTTCATGTTAAAAGTTTTCATGAGCTTGTATTCAGATTTTTGACAGAGACAGATTTAGAAGAGTTTCACTGCAGGGAAGTTGAAAGGGTCATTAGCACTGATTGTTTTATAGAGTAAAATACTGAATGTGGCTTGTAATTGCTAATATGACTATATGAGCTATATAAAAAAAAGCTATATATATGCTACTAATGTTATACCAATTATCAGTACTGCACATAAATTCATTATACTATAAGTTTTTTTTTATTTAGTGTCACTTTAAAGAAACCCTGTAGTGAAGAAAACCTTCCCTGGGGGGTACTCAACACAGGCGGGGGAAGCCTCCGGATCCTAGTGAGGCTTCCCCGTCCTCCTGTGTCCCACGGCGGTGGCAAAAATCCTTCCGGAAATGACCATCAGAGTGTCACCCTGAATTTAGACTGGATGTACACACCATATAAGCCCATGAACTGGAGACTAAATGAAACGCTGTTGGAAGACAACACTTTATTACCTAAAATTACTGAGGATTTACGGTCATTCTTTCTGCATAATAAGGACTCGGTCTCAACATATGGTATCCTATGGGAAGCTCACAAAGCTTTCATTAGGGGACATTTCATAGCTGAAAGCTCTAGGCGTAAAAAATCCTCATCTCAAAAACTACTATCCCTCCAAGCAGCACTATCCCAAGCTCAAGCAAAATACAAATCTAATCCCACACAAGATCATTTCCATGCTATGCAACAGATTAAACAAGACATACGCTCTCTTCAGACCATTTATCTTGAGAAAAGCCTTAGATGGACTAGGCAGCTTTTCTTTGAAAGGGGCAACAAACCCCATACCATCTTAGCTCGGAAATTAAACCCTAAAAGCTTGCAACAAATAATATACTCAATGAAAGATATAGATGGTACCACGCATTATGATCCCCAAACAATTTCCCAAATTTTTTCCACTTACTATGAACAACTATACAATCTCCCTGACCAATCCAAAAACTCTACATATTTAAATAAAGTAGACACCTTCCTATCATCCCTTAATCTACCGAAACTCACACAAACTCACTGCACATCACTTAACTCTCCTATTACCATTACAGAACTTGCAGGAGTTCTTAAACAAGTACCATCCTCAAAATCCCCCGGACCAGATGGGCTTCCATACTCTTATTATAAAACATTTAAAGACATCCTTTTACCCCATCTTTGCACCTTAGCTAATAAAATCATGCAAGGGGAGAGTCCCCCCTCTTCTATGCTAAATTCCCTTTTAACAGTAATCCCTAAAGAGGGTAAAGATCCCCAACTCCCCCAAAGTTACAGACCCATCTCCCTCTTAAACTCAGACCTTAAAATTATTACAAAAACTCTATCTAACCGCTTAAACCCCATCTTACCACAATTAATTAACAATGATCAGGTGGGATTTATTCTAGGGAGACAGGCTGGTGACAACACCAGGAGAGCAATTGATCTCATTTCCATCATGAATAGGAGTCGGAGGCCTGCTCTGTTTCTAAGTTTGGACGCAGAGAAGGCCTTCGATAGACTATCCTGGCCATTCTTATTCCAAGTTCTTAAACACCAAGGCTTTGAAGGCCCATTCATCACAATGCTCCGATTTTTATACTCCTCCCCTTCCTCAACAGTAGAATTACCCTCTAATTCCCCACAACCATTCAAAATACAAAATGGTACTAGGCAAGGATGCCATTTATCGCCCCTTTAATTTGCCATTAGCATAGAACCCTTAGCATCAGACATAAGGCTTAATCCAGACATTAATGGAGTACCCCAAGGAAAATCTGAATACAAAATATCGCTTTTCGCAGACGACATATTACTATCCATCATGAATCCTTTGATCTCACTTCCCGCCCTTCATAATACAATAAATGAGTATGAACTCCTCTCTGGTTTTAAACTTAATAAGGATAAAACTGAAGCCCTCCCAATAAATTTCCCTCCCCACCTCTTAGAATCATTAAAGCTAGCTTTTCCCTACAGATGGAAGTCTCAAACCTTAAAATACCTAGGAATTAACCTCACCCCATCTTATTCCACAATCTATAAACACAATTTCCCATCACTCATTCAGAAAATCCTCCAAGACCTCCACAAATGGACCACATACAAAATATCTTGGATTGGAAGAATATACTCACTGAAAATGAACATATTACCCCGCTTACTCTACCTGTTTGAAACCCTCCCGGTACAAGTCCCCTCTTAGCAACTGTCTAGGTTACAGTCTGAATTTTCAAAATTTGTCCTCACTTCTCTGAGAGAACAAGGAGGCCTGGGTCTCCCAAATTTAAAAGCTTATTATCAGGCTTCTCACCTCAGACAGTTGACAGAATGGTCTACCTTTAGGGTTTTTTCTAAATGGGGCCTAATTGAAGTCACTAGTGTTCTCCCATTATCCCTGGCCTCATTTATATGGTCAGATACCCCCCCTAAAATTCCTCAGGCCAACCTTCTCCCAACTATCTCATTCACTATCCGAATATGGAGATCGGTTATGCCCCTAGCCAACTTGAGATCTTCGCCCTCCCCATTGTTCCCTATATTGGGCAACCCTTCCTTTCCTCCGGGACTCTCAAAACCCTTTATGTCTAGATGGTTTAACCATGGATACTTCAACTTGAATAATTGGACTGATTTTGTTAGCGGGAAATTAATCTCTAGGTCTAAGATAGGAGAAAAAATCCCCCTCACCCCCCAAATTAGTATGGAACTTAATCAGATAACGCATTTTCTTCAACAATATACAAAAAAAGCCCCTTCACTCTTTTCCTCTACACCTTTTGAACGAATATGCCTTCATACAGGACACCAGAGAGGTCTTATTTCTCAGATATATGTTCTCCTCCAGACCAAATTTTGAAATCTCTCTCCCTCTCACTCATATATGGAAAAATGGGAAAAGGCTCTTTCTATAAATATTGGTTTGGAGAATTGGACTGATATATGGGAGAACGCACGCCACACTTCCATGTGCGTCCAAATAAAAGAAAATATCTATAAGATTCTATTTCATTGGTACCTAACCCCAGAAGTATTATCTCGAATATACCCCAATACTCCGGATGACTGTTGGAGGGGCTGTGGCTATAAAGGTTCATTAGAACATATTCTATGGTCCTGCCCCTCAATAACACCTTTATGGAAAGAAGTACAGAACCTGATTATACAGGTCACAAAGGTCTAAGTTCCTTTGAATCCACTGCTTATGCTCCTAGGTAAACCTATACCGAAAGTACCCAAACCCACTATGCGTTTAATCTCTCATATTCTAACTGCTACCAGGCTCTCTATTACATCTGCATGGAAAACAATAGCCCCACCTACCATCCCAGACATTAAAATTAAAATAAACTGGACTAAATCCATGGAACAACTAACTGCCTCCCTAAAGGACACAGAATCTAAATTTCATAGAATATGGGACCCCTGGGTGCGTTATTCCCCAGACAATTTGCCCCCCTGACTCACGAATCTTATTTAACAAAAAGGTACACCCAATGGAATTGGACCTACTTAAATCTTCATTGAGGTATAATGGTCTCAACTGTCTTCTGTTTTCCATAAAAAATAAATGAATGTTTGAGACCCTTTCGCACCTACTGCTCACTAACTGACATAAATAGAAGCAAACTATCTGAACACCGTGACTCACTATCGATCTCCCTTCTCTAGGAACATTTGGTTTCTATTTTTTATGCTCCTCTCTCACGGTAATACTTACATGTGTTATCCAGACATAACGTACGACTAGAATTTTATTTTCCTCCTCTCACGAAGTACTCACCCAGAGCTCAATCCCCACTCCAACAGTCTGAAGAAGTTGACTACAATATTTTAAGACTCTTTATCTACTTCTAGGTGTGGTCCTCATTGACCACTAAGTTGGACTACTAAAAGTTACTTTCATTACTTGATTATGTTAAAAGGAGGAAAATCAAACCAAACAAACTGGAAATGCAGATATCAATACCTGTTTACTTGTTCACTTTTATATTGCCATGTAACTCTTATGTTGAACGATGCAATAAAAATAGTGTTACAAAAAAAAATCCTCCCGGAATGGTGGTGATGTAAATATTTACCTCCCCGGCTCCAGCGCACTCTCCGCATGGCGAAAATAGCCGATATTTTGCCTATCTCCGTCGGGTCGCTCTACTGCGCAAGCGCAAGTCTTCGGCGCCTGCGCAGTAGAGCTGATCTGGTGGAGATCGACTATTTTTGCCTATCTCAGTGCGGAAAGTCACAACAGCGCTCCCGCTGGAGTCAAGAGAGGTAAATAAATCAGCGCTTATCAGCGCTTGTCAGGCTTGTCGAGGGAGGATTCTGGGACTCTTCAGGAGAGCCAGCGCTGGACTGCCTGCAGCTACAGGAGTGGGGGAAGTCTCATTGGGACCCTGAGGCTTCCCCCTCCCGAGGTGAGTACCCCCCAGGGGAACTTTTTTTTTGTTACAGAGTCTCTTTAAGCACAAGCTTGTTTCATTTAATTTAAAACATGATAAAGAAACTCAATAAACTGAGAACAGATAAATGGTGGAGGTGCTCAAATAATTCAAAATAATTAAAAACAGTTTAAAAAAGAGAAGCATTTTGGCTTACCAATCTTGAAGATATCTTAAAGAGATTTAAGCCAACAATACCTCTCTTTTTAAACAGTTTTTATTATTTTATTTTACTTGTGTGCTTTCACCACTTACTGTATATACTCGCATATAAACTGACCTTTGTATAAGCCGAGGTACCCACGTTTCCCCCAGAAACCAGGAAAAAGTGATTGACTCACGTATAAGCCCCCTCCCCAGTATAGGCCACTTCACAGTAATCTTGGTGGAGGGCTGTTTCACTTCACTGCTGGGAATTGTGAGCTCTGATTATATTATATTGCTGTTGTTTGTAAATTTGTGTTTTGCTGCTTTGATATCTGGTAGGCTTGTGCATTGCAGTTCATCAAATATCTAGCAGCAAGTGTTAGTTTTAAAAGTTTTTGAAAGTACATTTTTTTTTCTCTAATGTGCTTGCAACAGGCAGGTAATTAGCTAGGGGGAGGGATTAGCTGTAACAGGAGGTATTTGGTCAGCTTCAGGACTCAGTACTGAGCTTGCTCAGTCTGTGGCTTGCTCACTAAGTGGCTTCGACACAAGTGGCATAGGCGTTAAAAACAGGCGTTACAACACAGGCACAAACAGAGAGGTGAGATGAAGCAGGTAAGGACTTTAAAAAAAAAAAAAAAAAAACTTTAAACAATATTGCGGTTCTTTGCATTGGTTAGGATGTGCTAACACGTTGTGGTGTAGTCTTTAAGTTTTGAGGACTCCACCCCAGCTTCACTCACTCCCCCTCCTCCACCCCAACCTTACTCACTCCCCCTCCTCCACTCCAACTTCACTCACCCCCCCTCCTCCCCTCCCCCTCCTCCACCCCAACTTCACTCACTCCCCCTCCTCCCCTCCCCTCCTCCACCCCTTCCCCTCTTCCACCCCAGCTGCACTCACTCCCGAACTTCACTCCCTCTCTCGTTTCAACTTTTACCGCCACAGTTTACTTTAAATAAAACTTCCCCACACAATAGTCATCATGTTGGACTATGCTGTACAGTGTACATCCTGTGACATGTATGCATGCCTTGATAAGCGGATTGAGGGTGTTTACTGTTGCCCTGGGTGTGTGCGTGTTGCTCAGTTAGAGGCGGAAGTCGCAGAGCTAAATAAGCATCTGGCAAAAATGAGACGCATACACAACATGGAGATGAGCTTGGATCTCACGATCCAGACACTGGATGGAATCGGTGAAGATGAAGTGGGTGGAGTAAAGCCGGAGCAAAAAGCAGAGGTAGCCGCTAGTTGGGTCACAGTTAGAAGGGGTAGGGGAAAAAGTGGCAGGGAGGCTAGTCCCGAGTTGTCCCTCACTAATAAGTGTGCTTGTTTGCGTAATATTGGGGAGGATGATTCAGGAGTAGCAATGCTGCAGCAGGATGTGCTCCTTAGCAACCAAGGGGCAGACTGCTGTAACGAGAAAGGGAATAGGAGTGCAGCTAAGGCTAGACAGGTACTGGTGGTAGGGGATTCAATTATTAGGCGCACAGATAGGGTAATCTGTCGAAGGAACCGTGAATGCCAAACAGTCTGTTGCCTCCCGGGTGCTCGGGTTCGGCATGTAGCGGAAATAATTGACAGATTATTGGGTGGGGCTGGGGAAGACCCAGCTGTCATGGTACACATTGGCACTAATGACAAAGTTAGTGGGAGATGGAAGGTCCTCAAAAATGATTTTCAGGTACTTGGAGATAAACTTAAAGCAAGGACCTCCAAGGTGGTGTTCTCTGAAATACTGCCAGTGCCACGCGCTACATCTGAGAGACAGAGGGAGCTTAGGGAGTTAAATAAGTGGCTGAGAAATTGGTGTAGGAAGGAAGGGTTTGGGTTCCTGGAGAACTGGGCAGACTTTGCAGTCGGCTACAGGTTCTACAGCAGGGATGGGCTGCACCTTAATGGGGAGGGTGCAGCTGCATTGGGGGAGAAGATGGCTAAACGGTTGGAGGAGATTTTAAACTAGGATCTGGGGGAGGCGGGAGGATAAAGTCTCAATATGTAGACAAGAGAAGGTAAAAAGACAGTGGGAGCCTAACATTATGGGGGTGGAGACGGGGGTGGGGACAGTGTAAAGATTAAGGAGGTTGGTAAAACTTCAAGTAGCCCATTTCGTGTAAACAAAATTGGTAAATGTGGTGGTAAAAATATAAAGTGCATGGTAATCAATGCTCGGAGCCTTGCAAATAAAATAGACGAACTAGAGTTCATTCTGAATGACAAAGGCTATGACATTGTGGGAATAACCGAGACATGGATGGATGAAAGCCATGACTGGATAGCTAATTTAACCACTTGATGACCCACCCTTTACCCCCCCTTAAGGACCAGCGCTGGTTTGATTGATCTGTGCTGGGTGGGCTCTGCAGCCCCCAGCACAGATCAGGGTGCAGGCAGGGAGATCAGATTGCCCCCCTTTTTTCCCCCCTATGGGGATGATGTGCTGGGGGGGTCTGATCTCTCCTGCCTGCTGTGGGTGGCGGGGGGGGCACCTCAAAGCCCCCCTCCGCGGCGAAATTCCCCCTCCCTCTCCTACCTGCTGCCTCCCCCTGGTGTTCCGGGCTGCACAGGACGCTATCCGTCCTGTGCAGCCAGTGACAGGATGTGGTCTGTCACATGGCGGCGATCCCCGGCCGCTGATTGGCCGGGGATCGCCGATCTGCCTTACGGCGCTGCTGCGCAGCAGCGCCGTACAAATGTAAACAAAGCGGATTATTTCCGCTTGTGTTTACATCTAGCCTGCGAGCCGCCATCGGCGGCCCGCAGGCTATTCACGGAGCCCCCCGCCGTGATTTGACAGGAAGCAGCCGCTCGTACGAGCGGCTGCTTCCTGATTAATTAGGCTGCAGCTGGCGACGCAGTACTGCGTCGCTGGTCCTGCAGCTGCCACTTTGCCGACGCACGTTATGAGTGTGCGGTCGGCAAGTGGTTAAAAGGATACAATGTGTTTTGGAGGGATAGAACAGGGAAAAAAGGTGGAGGGGTTTGTCTCTTTGTTAAGAATTCTTTTACAGCTGTCCTCAACAATGAGATGGAGGAAGATTGCGAAGATGTGGAGTCCGTTTGAGTAAATATTCATGGTGGAAATAAAAGTTGCCAATTGCTTATTGGGGTATGCTACAGACCACCTCTTATTAATGAAGCTGCAGAACTGCGATTACTACAGCAGATTGAAAAAGCTGCAAGTAAAAATGAGGTCATAATTATGGGCGACTTCAACTTTCCAGACATTGACTGGGGTATTGAGGCTACCCATTCTGGTAAAAGCAGCAGATTTCTGGCAGCACTACAAGACAATTACTTGACTCAAATGGTAACGGAACCAACTAGGGGGAATGCGTTACTGGATCTGATCATTTCTAATAGACCAGATAATGTATCAAATGTGCAGGTTTTAAGAACATTTGGGAAATAGTGATCACAACATGATAACGTTTGATCTGGTGACTGATAGGCCACGGGGCAGCGGGACCACTAAAACTATGAATTTTAGAAAAGCAAAGTTCAATCAAATTAGGCAGGCACTAAGTTTGGTGAACTGGGATAATGTACTACAAGGGGAGGACACTGAAGGGAAATGGCAAGCTTTTAAACTTATTCTCAATCAATATTGTAGTATGTATATCCCATATGGAAACAAAATGTCTAGGAATAAAAAAAGGCTTCTATGGATGAATAGAAAGGTTAGGGATAAAATGAAGAGGAAAAGGAATGCCTATAAGGTCCTAAAACAGGAGGGGACCGAGGCTGCACTAAGCAATTATAAGGAGTGCAATAAAAATTGTAAAAAAAAAATTAGGCTGGCAAAGATCGAAGCTGAAAATCAAATCGCTAGGGATATCAAATCTAACCCAAAAAAGTTTTACAAGTACATCAACTCTAAAAAAAGAAAGGTTGACTGTATAGGAATCCTAAAGGATGAGGGTGGGAACTCAATGGTGGATGACCAAGGTAAGGCAGAGTTATTAAATGCTTTCTTTGCTTCTGTCTTCACAAAGGAAACAGCACTATTGCAAATTACAGAGGCAGAAGAGTCTCAATCTTCTAACTGTAATATTAAATACTTAACGCAGGAAGAAGTAAAGGCAAGACTAAATAAATTAAAAATAGACAAGGCACCTGGCCTGGATGGCATGCATCCTCGGGTCCTAAGAGAATTAAGTTCAGTTATAGCTAAGCCCCTTTATCTTATCTTTTGTGACTCTCTTGCAACTGGCAGAGTCCCAGTGGATTGGCGTACAGCCCACGTTTTCCCATTATTTAAGAAGGGCAAAAAATCAGATCCAGGAAATTATAGACCTGTAAGCTTAACATCAGTTGTATGCAAACTATTTGAGGGGTTACTAAGAGATACTATACATGACTTAATAGTAGACAATAATCTTATTTCTCAGCATCAACATGGGTTTACTAAAGACAGGTCCTGTTTGACTAACATGCTCAGCTTTTATGAGGTAGTGAATGCTAATATGGATATTGGGAATGCTGTAGATGTGATATACTTGGACTTTGCAAAGGCCTTCGACACTGTTTCCCACAGAAGTCTGGTGCAAAAGTTGAGGATGCAAGGACTGGGGTCTATGGATCGTACTCAAAATGGGAGACTGTTAGCAGTGGGGTCCCTCAGGGGTCTGTACTGGGTCCAGTGCTCTTCAATTTATTTATTAATGACCTAGTAGATGCAGTAGTGAGGAATATTGCTATTTTTGCAGATGATACAAAATTGTGCAGAATCATCAACTCTCAGGAAGATAGTGTCATATTGCAACAGGATCTGGATAGGATGGCTATATGGGCACATACATGGCAGATGAAGTTCAATGTTGACAAATGTAAAGTCATGCATTTTGGTCGTACCAATGGTCTAGCACCATACAAAATAAATGGGATACAGTTGGGGACATCAAACTTGGAGAAGGACTTAGGAGTACTCATCGACAACAAGTTAAATAATCATACTCAATGCCAAGCCGCTGCAGCTAAAGCGAACAAAATTTTGGGATGCATTAAAAGGGAAATAAAAAATCGAGATGCTAGCATAATATTGCCCCTGTTTAGCTCTCTAGTAAGGCCACATCTGGAATATGGAATTCAGTTCTGGGCACCTCATTACAAAAAAGATATTGCAGTTTTAGAGCAGGTGCAGAGACGAGCTACAAAATTGATGCGTGGAATGGAAGGTCTCGCTTACCAAGAAAGGTTAGATAAACTGGGTTTATTTAGTCTAGAGAAAAGACGCCTTAGAGGAGATCTAATTAACATGTATAAATACATCAGAGGGCAATATAATAGCTTGGCGGATGAGCTTTTTGTCCCTAGGCCTTCTCAAAGGACTAGAGGACATGAGCTGCGCATGGAGGAAAAACGTTTTAGCCATTTATTTAGGAAAGGGTTCTTTACAGTAAGAGTGATTAAGATGTGGAATGCATTGCCACAGGAAGTCATTATGGCAAACTCTATACCTGCATTTAAAGGGGGCTTAGATGCTTTCCTTGTGTTGAAAGACATCCATGGCTACAATTACTAGGTTATGCCTAATGATGTTGATCCAGGGATTTTATCTGATTGCCATCTGGAGTCAGGAAGGAATTTTTCCCTTTTGGGGCTAATTGGACCATGCCTTGTGGGTTTTTTTTTGCCTTCCTCTGGATCAACAGGGGTATGTGGGGGACGGGCTGGAGTTGTACTTTGTACTGGTTGAACTCGATGGACGTATGTCTTTTTTCAACCAAAATAACTATGTAACTATGTAACAGTAGCCAGATGTGCCCCCAGTACAAGTCAGCTACCCTCCCCATAGCCAGATGTGTTACAAGGACGATGGTTGGGTTTCAAGACACCACTAGATTGGGTCATAGATATGAGACAGCGAATGCCACAAAGGAAGAATCCCTGATCATTGCACCTCTGACACATTGCTTGCACGTGCTGCTCCACAAGCTAGGGGAAAACAGGTAGTCTTTAGCAGCGCACTCTGCACACCATGTTGCAGGGGATGCGGGTATAGTTGAGCCGAAATTTTCGTAATTTCGCATTACTATAATTACGCATGCGAAATTTGCGATTACGATGCGAAATTACGGTAGCGTAATTGCCATTAAAATCGTAATTGAAAATACTGTAAGCATAATTTTCAACGCGTAATTTCGCGTTTCGTTCATCCCGTAATTTCACATTAAACGCTACCGTAATTTCGCGTTAAACCGTAACGCTCCGTATAATATAAAAAAGCCGCCGACTTTAAGGGTTAATAGCAAAGCCCCCTTAAATGCTAAGAGCCTCAAATTTGGAGAATATATTAAGGAGATCAGGAGGAATAAGAGGAATTTTTTTTTCAAAAAGACCTTATAGTTTTTGGAAAAAATCGATGTTAAAATTTCAAAGTAAAAATGTATACATTTAAAAACCCGCCGACTTTAACGGTTAATAGCAAAGCCTGCTTAAAGTTTAGGAACACCAAATTCCTAGGGTATATTAAGGGGATCAGTGGGAATAAGAGGAAATTTTTTTTTTCAAAAAGACCTTATAGTTTTTGAGAAAATCGATTTTTAAGTTTCAAGTTTTTTTGCACAGGTAACAATAGTGTATTATTTTCATAGATTCCCCCAAGTGGGAAGAGTTTTACTTACTTCGTTCTGAGTGTGGGAAATATAAAAAAAAACGACGTGGGGTCCCCCCTGCCAGACCTCTTTAACCCCTTGTCCCCCATGCAGGCTGGGATAGCCAGAATGCGGAGCACCGGCCGGGTGGGGCTCCGCACCCTGACTATACCAGCCCGCATGGTCCATGGATTGGGGGGTCTCGGAAGGGGAGGGGGAGCCAAGCTTTCCCCTCCCCCTCCGAGTCCTTGTCCAATCCAAGGACAAGGGGCTCTTCTCCACCTCCGATGGGCGGTGGAGGTGGAGGCCGCGATTTTCTGGGTGGGGGGGGGGGTTCATGGTGGAATCTGGGAGTCCCCTTTAAAAAGGGGTCCCCCAGATGCCCACCCCCCCCCTCCCAGGAGAAATGAGTATAGAGGTACTTGTACCCCTTAACCATTTCCTTTAAGAGTTAAAAGTAAATAAACACACAAACACTTAGAAAAAGTATTTTAATTGAACAAAAAACATAACCACGAAAAAAGTCCTTTAATATTCTTAATTAACCAATAATACTTACCTGTCCCTTTAAATAAATGATCCCACGCAATATCCTCGGAAATGTTCTATCAGTTACAATGTAACAAAGTTATTACAATGTAACAACTTTGTTACATTGTAACTACGCCGCACCCGACGTCACTCGCCGCTCAGCCGCCGCACGGACCCGACAGAGCTCCGAGCTATATAGCTCAGAGCTCTCTAAGCATCTTCTGATTTGAAGGAACCCCATTGGTCTGCTAAGGACCAATGGGGCTCCTTGGAGCCCAAATACAAAGATGCTTAGAGAGCTCTGAGCTATATAGCTCAGAGCTCTGTCGGGTCCGTGCAGGACGCTAAGTCCCCGCCGGCTCCCGCTGCCCTCCCCGCCTCTCCCACATGTCACCCACATGTCACCCACATGTGGGTGACATGTGAGTGACAGATGTGGGCGGGGTGGACAGCGGGAGCTGCGGGGACTTAGCGTCCTGCACGGACGCGTAATTGCTGCGGCGGCAGAGCGGCGAGTGACGTTGGGTGCGGCGTAGTTACAATGTAACAAAGATAGAACATTTCCGAGGATATTGCGTGGGATCATTTATTTAAAGGGACAGGTAAGTATTATTGGTTAATTAAGAATATTAAAGGACTTTTTTCGTGGTTATGCTTTTTGTTCAATTAAAATATTTTTTCTAAGTGTTTGTGTGTTTATTTACTTTTAACTCTTAAAGGAAATGGGTAATGGGTACAAGATCCTCTATACTCATTTCTCCTGGGAGGGGGGGTGGGCATCTGAGGGACCCCTTTTTAAAGGGGACTCCCAGATTCCACCATGAACCCCCCCCAGGAAATCGCGGCCTCCACCTCCACCGCCCATCGGAGGTGGAGAAGAGCCCCTTGTCCTTGGATTGGACAAGGGCTCGGAGGGGGAGGGTAAAGCTTGGCTGCCCCTCCCCTTCCGAGACCCCCCAATCCATGGACCATGCGGGCTGGTATAGTCAGGGTGCGGAGCCCCACGCGGCCGGTGCTCCGCATTCTGGCTATCCCAGCCTGCATGGGGGACAAGGGGTTAAAGAGGTCTGGCAGGGGGGACCCCACGTCGTTTTTTTTTATATTTCCCACACTCAGAACGAAGTAAGTAAAACTCTTCCCACTTGGGGGAATCTATGAAAATAATACACTATTGTTACCTGTGCAAAAAAAACTGACATTTTTGCCCTTGAAACTTAAAAATCGATTTTCTCAAAAACTATAAGGTCTTTTTGAAAAAAAAATTTTCCTCTTATTCCCACTGATCTCCTTAATATACCCTGGGAATTTGGTGTTCCTAAACTTTAAGCAGGCTTTGTTATTAACCGTTAAAGTCGGCGGGTTTTTAAATGTATACATTTTTACTTTGAAACTTTAACATCGATTTTCTCAAAAACTATAATGTCTTTTTGAAAAAAAAAATTTCCCTCTTATTCCTGCTGATCTCCTTAATATATTCTCCAAATTTGAGGCTCTTAGCATTTAAGGGGGCTTTGCTATTAACCCTTAAAGTCGGCGGCTACCTAACATTGATCCATGCATCAACTTTTCCGCTTGGGAGCATGGCCATACGCATTAATTTCGTAATACCCACTGTAATGCGAAAATTACGTGAAAATTACGCTTACGCGAAATTTCGCGTAATCCTTCTTCATTACGATTATGTACTTACGGCCATAATCGTAATTACACTAATTACGCGAAATTTCGCGAAATCGTAATTACGTCATTACGCTCATCTATAGATGCGGGGCACGGACACAGCAAGGAGCCAGCTGGCAAGAGCTGGATCACTAGTGTGTAGTCCTTACGCTCCTCTGCCAGTAACAAAACCTGCTCCACCATTAATTTTGATCAACTGACTCATGTATAAGCCGAGGGGGTAACTTTTCAGCACATTTTTTTGTGCTGAAAAATTAGGCTTATACACGAGTATATGCAGTAGTTGTCTATCTATGAATCCTTTGTTTGGAAGTATTTTCTTTTGTTTTATTTTAAAACTATTACACTATTAAGAGAGTGATCACTCAAGTTGCAGAAGCCCCAAGTGACCGAACCAGAGTGGTTGCTGGCTTCTCCCCCAGAGGCTGTAATTGATGGTTGCATCATGATGCAACCAACCTAGTGAGTACTTTTCCTTATTGCTTGTCTTGTAAAAGAGTACCACATCGTTTGCTCCTGTTTTTTTCTCTTTTGTGTTTGTTTGGTCCCTGGTGGTTCCTGTTCAGTCATCTGGTCCGTATCTCTCAACAGATTGAGACTCAGAGCTGCTAAAAGAGCTTGGACATTTGTGATTAACATGTTTGGATTATTTAATTAACCAAACACAATTAGCTTAGAATCACTGAATCCTGACACCTCACCGCTAAATGGAAGCCAGTACAGTTGGCAATAACATGTTTGAATGTTTTCTGTTAAATTACATTTGTCTCCATGTATTCCATCTTACATCAAAATGTATATGTGGATGTGAAATATTGGCCATTGATTGGAAAATATATGTAATCATGCAAAAAGCTTTCATTTTAATTGGGAAGTGTGCTCAGGTGATGAAATAAATTATTACATAATTGTGTGAGCTCTTTCTAATTCATAATGATAACTGAAATCACTGAAATAGGTCTGAACAAAAATGTACATGCCCATGAAAGTTGTGGGCGGCGGATAATATACACACAGGTTGACACACACTGGTGCAAATTAAGTAAAAGTGCCTACACCTGTCATTTCTTCAATCAGTGTCTGTGCATACATAGTTCATTTAGATTAATTTAGACCTGCATTGACTTTTCTAGATACTGAGCCATGTGGAAAGCAAAAGAATTGTCAAAAGGCCTGCAAGTAAAAGTTACTGAATTATAAAGAATCCAGAGAAGGCTACACAATGATAATCTGACCTGAATGCCTCTCATTAGTGTTCAAACTCTGATTAAAAAAAAAGTGAAGAGTTATGGGTTCTGTTGTTACGAAAAACATGGCCAGGTAGACTACCAAAGAGTTTAGCCACAAATGCCGGGATCATGTAACGGTCTTGTGTCGTAGCTCAGATGTCTGATTATGTGGTGATCTGCAGAATCACCAATAATGCAGACGCTATACCTGATTATGTGTGATCTGCAGAATCACCAATAATACCAGTATAGCAGACAAGGATCTAAGTGTGTAGTGATTTGGTGCAACTGTAACTTTAATAGTTTAATGAGACCTCACCAGAGGGGCTGGTGAGGTATATTAGTACACTGACCGTGCACTAAGGTACAAGCTCCAGCAAGCTGGAGAAACATTACTGAAAAGGCTGAATCTCTCGAGGAGTGGGTGATTCAGAATGTACTGCAGCCAAGTGAACACCCGAGGAGCGGGTGACTCAGACTGTACTGCAGCCCACGAGAAATAATAATAATGCGGACGCTGAGAGAAGATGGCTGCCTAAGACGAGAGCTCCTGACACACGCCCGCTAGAAGCACCAAAAATCAGCACCTGCACATCTCCCAGATGGCTGCAAGAGCTACCCGAAGCACCATAAGCTCTTCCGCCGACCCCAAACCGACCCAGACAAAAAGTGGAGCAACAGTACCGGAGATTTTTAAGCCGAAAAAAGGAACCACCCAGGCCTCCAAGATGGCGCCCGCAGGGGACTCGGCAAACGCGCAGAGATCTCCAGAATCCTCCCACGCAGTAACCAACAAGGTGGGTGAGACATCAGACAGACCCTCAACCTTGGCAGATATTAGGGCGATGGCCGAGGAAATTAAGCTATCGCTGCAATCCGCGATTACGGAAATCCGTGGCGATGTTGCGGCTATTGGCACCCGACTGCATACTCTCAAGACAGCGGGACATAAGAGGGACAAGCAGATAAATATATTGCAGAAAACGGCCACCACCCATACTGACCTGTTGTCTGAACATACGCGTCATTTGGAAGATCTAGACAATCGCGGACGCCGCTGTAATATCAGAGTGAGAGGAGTTCCGGAAACAATTTCCGTAGAGCAGATACCCAAGGCCTTAACTGCCATCTTTAATGACCTGCTGGACAGACCTAGCGAAACGACAATAGACTTCATCAGAGCGCATAGAGCATTAAAACCACGCTCAGCAGACCCTGCTCTTTTCAGAGATATCATTTGCTGCCTCGCGTCTTTCCAGCTAAAAGAAAACATTATGCAGGCAGCAAGAAGACAAGATGAAATTCTCTTTAATGACTCTCGTATCCACCTTTATCAAGACCTCTCCAACATCACATTGGCCAAACGAAGAGCTCTCAAGCCTCTTTTATTACTGCTAAAGGGGAAAAATATATCCTACAGATGGAGATTTCCTTTTGCACTATCAGCTCTAAGTGGAGGGAAGATTTTCATACTACGTGACAATGCGGGCTTACGTGACTTTTGTACGGATATAGGCATTCCTATCCCAAAGATACAGAACTGGGACACTTACCCAGCTCCCATAGCGATGCTTAAAGGCACCTCCCCACAGGTTTTCTCACGCAACAATTCTCCGCATACTGAGTTGGAACCAGATCGCGTAACTGAAGAGGGGGCCGCTCAAGCACAAAGTCAAGCCTCAGAGGACTCTGATGAAGATGGAGACTTATGAATAGGCTTTGCAGTACAAGCCTCACCATAACTATCTGGTTTCTGGTAATGTGAGCTACTGCTGTCATGCCTCATGGGGGGCGATGAGGAAAGGGGACTATTTTTTGGGCTATGAGAGGAGGTCTTATAGCGACCCTCTTCATCCCTCTCTATATTAAGCTTAATCTACCTACTAATCATCTTTCCTTGCAGGGCTACTGAACAAAATTGTGAACACCCTCTTTCTTTTTAATTTTTCTTTTATATAGAATAAGTATATTGGGTTGTTACAATGTTAATTGAAGTCCGGTAGTGAAATATCCATAAAGTCATATAACTCTAACGTCTCTACATTAGAGAACAAATTCATTTAAAACTACTCTTGATTAAATATAATCCTCTCTGGGTACGAGGGGGAACGGGGGGAGGGGGGGAAAAGGGAAAAGTGGCTAAGGAAATTCACTGCTTACAGTTGGCAACTAAAGTTATAGCTGCTATACAATGTTAATGTCAAAAGGTTCATCTGGGGGGTGTGTAACCACACATCATCAGATAGCGGGCGTGTAGGACTCCCTGTTGATTGTTAATCCATTTTTCTCTAATTGTTAAAGGTTATTACCTCCCCACACTGTGCGATATTGGTCGCACTCATCTCAAAACTCACAAAAGTAACAGGCACGACCATCCAAGTCGTGCTTGTGTGAGCCTTACTATTCTCTATAGAATTCCAAAAGGTTTATTACTAAATACTATCTCCATGTACCAACCTATGTGCTTATCTCTCTTTTTTCTTCATACCTGTTTTGTATTTTTCTGCCTCCCTTTCCTTGGGGAGGATAGACCCATTGCTTTGGTACTGAATACTAAAGGGTGTACTGGACAGATCATGATCCCCATGCCCAACACGGGATACACCACATCCTCGGGACCACTCACCCTCAAATTCACATCGGTTAACGTAAATGGCCTAAATACCCCTGAGAAGAGGCATGTGGTTTTTGACTCGCTTAAAAGAGAGGGAGTTCAGATAGCTTTCTTACAAGAAACTCACCTACGACCCACTCATATACCTAAACGATTTTCATTACACTTCCCAACGGCATTCCATGCCACAGCGCCAACATCTAAAACAAAGGGGGTGTCGATTTTTCTCCACAAAAATGTGCCATTTGTGGAGGAGGAAGTAGAAAGAGACCCAGATGGACGATACATCTTTGTAAGGGGTAAAATAGGTGAAAGACAGATTACCATGGCCTCAGTGTATTCCCCCAATAAACAACAACCCACATTTATAAAGCATGTCATCAGCAAACTAACAGCCTTTTATAATGGAATTCTGATCCTGGGAGGAGACTTTAATGTCCCCCTCAACCCCTTGCTAGACTGCTCTAACGGCTCCTCGTCTCTCCCCTATAAAGCACTACGCAATATTAAACTGAGCCTCCAAAGCCTCTTATGCATTGATGCCTGGAGGGTGGGCCACCCGCGAGACAGAGACTATACTTTCTTTTCTCCTATCCATAACAAACACAGCAGAATTGATTACTTTTTCGTGTCACAAAGGGATCTCTGTCTCGTGGCGGACTCATCTATTGGCATAAAGACCATCTCTGACCATGCCCCAATCTACATAACATTGAAACTCCCTGAAAAACAGGATAAAACTTGGTGCTGGAGATTAAATCCGGGGTTACTAGCTGAAAAAACTAGAACTGAAAAAACTAAACGTGAATTAGAAAACTACTTCAGAATCAATAAAAATGATGAAGTCTCCAGCCTGACTATTTGGGAGGCACACAAGCCCGTGATAAGAGGATTTCTTATTCGAATGGGATCCAAGCTTAAAAGGGAAAGAGACGAGGGAATCACAAATCTCTCAGTACAAATCTCAAAATTAGAAGCCCTTCATAAACAATCTTTAGCCAGTCAAACCTTAGAGGAACTAACGACAGCCAGACTCAACCTTAACGCCCTGTTAACAACAGAAGCCAGGAGAAAGATAATGACAGGGAAGCGGATCTTTTACGAAGCAGGGAACAAAAGCGGGAAGTACTTGGCCAAAGCCCTTAAAAAACAAATGTTACAATCCCACATTCCCTCTATGATAGACAAAAACCAAAATAGACTTCACAAATCTGAGGAGATTGTTCGGGAATTCAGATCTTATTATGAGTCCCTGTACAACCTTCAGCCCAATCCACAAAATCCAAATGAAATTGCTAAGAGACTAACAAAAATCTCAACCTTCCTAGAACACCACTCCACTTCTTTCAACATGTCTCAGTCAGATAGGGAAGACCTGGAAGCCCCCATCTCGGAAGATGAATTTCGAATAGCAGTAAAATCTCTTAAACCAGGTAAGGCACCAGGCCCAGATGGGCTTACAGCACAATATTACAAAGCATTCAGTACAATCCTAGCCCCGGCATTTATTTCGGCCTTCAACAACATCACTAATTCCTCTGTTCCTTCACCCCAATTTCTAGAGGCCCACATCACTGTCATCCCAAAACCTGAAAAAGACAAGCAATACTGCACCAATTATAGGCCAATCTCTCTCCTAAATCTAGACGCTAAACTATTAGCTAAAATACTCGCCAACAGATTGCTCCCCCTTATCCCAGATCACATTTGTCCTGATCAGGCAGGGTTTATCCCGGGCAGAGAAGCTAAGGACAACGTCATGCGCACAATCAATCTTATGGCACATGTCAAAAAAAATGACATTAAAGCATGCATTCTTTCTACGGACGCGGAAAAGGCCTTTGACAGGGTGGCATGGGACTATATCCATGTCACCCTGGCCAAACTTGGTCTTGGTGCCAGCATGAGACGTTGGATTGCCTTATTATATAGCAACCCCTCGGCTCGAGTCAAGGCGAACGGCCTGCTTTCTGAACCCTTCAAAATTTCTAACGGAACTAGGCAGGGGTGCCCCCTCTCGCCTCTAATATATATTCTTACCATGGAGCCACTTCTAAATGCAATCAGGGCAGATGGCTCTATCAAAGGGATATTGGTGAGCAATTCAAAACATGTGGTCTCAGCATTTGCTGATGACCTCCTATTTTACTTGCAGGATCCATTAACTTCCTTCCCACGCCTAATTCAACACTTCAAAAACTTTGGCCTGATTTCCAACCTTAAAATTAATTTTTCTAAATCAATTGCCTTAAACCTATCACTTCCAGAAAATATAGTCACAAAAGCGAAATCACTATTTGATTTCGCTTGGTCATTAACATCTATCCGATACTTGGGAATTAAAATTACTAGCAATTTATCTCTACTTTTCGAAGCTAATTACATCCCAATGGGGGAGGCGCTAAAGGCAGACCTTTTGAGATGGGGACAACAGAGTAGCCTCTCCTGGTTCAGGAGGATGGCGTCTATAAAAATGAACCTACTACCACGCATCCTTTATATAAGTCAATGTATACCTATCAATCTACCTGCATCCTTCCTGAAAAATCTCCAAATACATATTAATAAATTCATTTGGGGTCAAAAACCGCCTCGTATCAAAAGATCTATCCTATCTGCCCCTAAGGAGATGGGAGGCACTGGGCTACCTGATCTTCTGCGATACCACATGGCATCACAACTTTGTAGGATGATAGAATGGTCACAAACAGTCTCCCCCAAAAACTGGGTCCAGGTGGAACAGGCAACTACGGCAAGTGCACCATACACGCTTGGATGGTCTGAGAGACCAGCTAAAACCCTCACTTCGTGGCAGAACCCCCTAACCCAAGCTACAATTAAAACTATGAGGAAACATTTGCCAGGAATGAATCTAATTACAATTCCAGGCAAACTCACACCTCTCAATGACGAAGTTAACTTTCCTGCAGCAGTGGATATACCATTTCTACAAGAGTGGCAGACTAGCTCAGGCCCTAGAGTGAGGGACTTTTTGACTGCCGAGGGGATTATGTCGTTTTCAGAAATGTCTGCCATAAGAAATGATAGGCCACTACGCCTATGGCAGTACTTCCAGATAAGGCATTTCATAAACTCCTTGAAACCTAAGACCTTCCTTAAAAAAAAGCTTTCCCCACTTGAAAACATGCTACTGAGTGAGGGCCCCCATAGACATCTTGTATCCCAGTTATACCAACTTCTAACTGCATACCCCACTGATAACAAATTTCGCTTCCAGCAGGAATGGGAGAGAGAGATGGGACTCACTCTAGATGACGACCAATGGGGGAAAATATTCACCTTAAATCACAAAGGATCTCTTAACGCAACAACCCAGGAACTGGGATACAAGATCTTATCGAGGTGGTACAGAACACCCCTCTCACTTCAGAAAATGTTCCACCACCTGCCTAACAACTGTTGGCGATGTAACTCGGGGGTGGGAGATATGTTGCACATTTTATGGAGCTGTCCTAAGTTAACCCATTTTTGGCAAGAGGTGCATTCAATTGTGGAAGAAATCACATGTTCTAAGCTGCCGCTCTCCCCTTCTCTTTTTCTTTTGCACGACACATACGAGTCCATGCGGGCATACAAAAAATCCCTGACAATACACCTTATCAATGCAGCTAGATCCTTAATTCCTCTCAACTGGAAGTCCGCTAATGCACCAACAATCAAGTCTTGGCTCAAAAGAGTTGAGACCACTTCTCAAATGGAGGAGCTAATACTTCGATCTAAAGATTGTTCAGAACAATTTACCCTAACCTGGGCCATTTGGGTGGACTTCCAATATTCGGATAGATACAAGGCCATCATGGACTCGAGTGCCGCATAGAAATCCCTATGAATGCAAAGACTCTCCCTCCCTTGCTATGCTAGACGATGGGTCTCTCCCTTCTCCCTACGAGACAATACATTATCTCTTCTATGTATATATGGTAGTTGGTACAGGAATACAGTCCTTTCAGGACACCTTAACAGCATATACCTGCTTTTGGATTAAGTCTAGAGTAAACCTATTATTACCTTGATACTTGTTTAGTTCATAGCCTCATAACATGTACTCTTCTAATCTTAGAAATACTTTAACTTACAGTGAACTTTAAATTTGAAACATAATCCTGCTCTGTAAACTAGATTGAAACCACATTTATAAGATGTTTTATGCATAATACTATTCTGTATTCTATGTTTCTTCTAATAAACTTGAATTGTGAAAAAAAAAATAATAATAATAATAATGCAATAACAGATCACCTAAGGAGTTGGTGGTTAAGGCTGTACTGCAGCCTAGCAGATCCGCTTCACCAGAGGAGCTGGTGAAGCTCACACCTCACCAGTGGTAAGGGCCCACTGCCACTGGTGAGTAGAATCGTCAGGCAGGCAAGGTACGGCAACAGAGAGGTAAGTAACGGTACAGAATCGTGAGGCAGGAGAGTAAACGGTAATCAGGCATAGGTTCAGCAACAGGAAGGTACGTATTGATACAGAATCGTGAGACAAGAGAGTAATCGGTAATCAGGCAGGGATTCAGCAACGGGAAGGCAGATAGGCAAAAGTACAGGATCAGAAAACAGGATCAGAGTCAGAGTAATAGCTAAGAGTCATACACAGGAGATCAATATAAGCAATAACCTAGTCTAGGTGTGAAGTCCTTGGCATCAACACCTAGGAACTAGTCTAACAAAATAACAGTAACAAAGTAGCAATATCCTAGACTAGGTGTGAAATCCTTAGCATCAACACCTGGGATCTAGTCTAAGGTCTAAACGCTAACACGCAAGTATTCACGACAACAGACAGCGTGTGAATGAAGCCCGGAGGCTTAAGAAACAAAGGAGATCCCACTGGCACACCCCCCTCCATCAGCCAATCCTGGGCGCCGTGGGACTCCTCTGACGTCAGCCGACCAGCAGGTCAGCTGACGGGCTTCCTCCCCGCATAAAAGTTCAGTCTGTGTGCGCGCCCGCACGAGACGGCGACCCCCTGCACAATTGAACCTTCCGTCCTCTGCGTCCTAGATGCCGGACGGACGGATGGCCGCATGGAGGCAGCCGCGGCGGCGGTGCTGTTCACCGCGGCTGCCTCGTATATTACAGATCATTTATCCAGTACTAGTAGTAGTAGTGTAGTAGACTAGTAGTCGATAAATAACTCGTGTGACCGAAAGTGACAATCAAAGTCTGTCACACATGGACGCAATCAATAGGGTCAGGCAGAGATGGCAGGCAGTCACAGATCACAGATGCTGCCCTCTGTAAAGTAACTGGCACAGTACTGAAGCTAATAAACACACAGACTAACAAAAGTAGAAATTAAGTAAACTAGTACGTAGGTAAATAACAACTAACTATAATCCTTAGTAGTAGTAGTGTAGTAGACTAGTCGTCGATAACTAACTCGTGTGACCGAAAGTGACAATCAAAGTCTGTCACACATGGACGCAATCAATAGGGTCAGGCAGAGATGACAGGCAGTCACAGATCACAACAGATGCTGCCCTCTGTAAAGTAACTAACACAGTACTGAAGCTAATAAACAGACTAACAGTAGAAATTAAGTAAATTACTAGTACACAACTAACTATAATCCCTAACCTATCTAAGCTAGTAGTAGGCTAAGGCTACCTAGGCTAGCATGCCTAGCCTGCACACAGACCTAACACTAGCCTAGCACAGTACACAGTATATACACTGACTGAACTATAACAATCAAATCACTATCTAACTATAAAACAATATAATATATGTGTTTAGGAGGTGTTCAGGATGCAAAACGCTGGGTTTAACAGTAGGAAAGCACTTGCTCAGACCAACAGTAGCACTGGAGATGCTCTCAGTACCGCTCAGTCACACAGCAAGGACGGGCTCCCTAAGATGGCTGCTGCCTTATATAGAGGAGGGGAGGGCCAGACTCCCCTCCTCTGATTGGTTGCTAGTGCCTCGGCTGGGGGCCTTCTGACTGGCCCAATGACGTCATCCCCTGGATACCAAAGCCAAATTCATGATCACGGGTTAACACGGGTAAATTTGACTTTGAATTCGGGAGCAGTATCGCTATTCGAATTCGGCAATGATGAAAATCTACCCGTGAACGGGTAAATTAGAATTCACACCCTGCTTATAAGAAGTATGATTCTCCTAGAATAAAATGCACTATAAATGAAATTTCTCCTATGTTCCTGTTGCTTACAGTAGGCTGTAACAATTGACAGATCTCTCAGGTTTTGAACTAGTCCATATCCATCATTTTACCATGAAAATAATTTAAATAATGTTTTGGTTAAAAGTAAGCAATAAAAAACTGGCCAATTTATTTGGTCAATATCTATGGTAAATGTAACCTTTGCCATTTGATAAATTGGTGATCAGTCAAGCAAGGGCTATCAGATAACAGTGATCTATGCATCTTGGTGATTGGCTCAGTGATGGTCCAGGAGCAAAGCCTGAACTCTACAGACATCTGGTGTGACAGTGGGAATGTGCTTTGCACGCTAATCACAATCGCTAATCGCTAAACGCAAATCACCACCAAACCGCTGCATGCAGCGACTTTGCGATTATCGATAACCGTAAACGTGGCAGTGAGAACACTGCCACTTGCTACAATGTGTAGCGGTTTTTACAAAACCGCTAGCAGTTTGCCATGAGCGGGAATCGCGTGATTCCCGCTCAGGTGTGAATGGGCCCTAAGATCCCTTCATAGTTTTACTATGAACACATAGTCAATAAACTCTCAACATTTGATTAATATATTCAAGCATATTGAAGAAAAGCAAATTCAAGAAGGGCTCCTTGTAAGCAGTTAGTGCTTATTAACTTAGTGCATGGACATTGACTGTCGCAATTTCCCAGGTTCCTCAGTATGATGAAAAACCAGATCAAATCTGCGTGACCACAGAGACAACATGCACACTGAGGGAAGAATAGAATTTTTTCCACCGTTGTTCCAAAAATGCTGCCCAAAGAACTAGCAATCCACCTCAGTCTTGGGGGCATCTCTCAGACTATCCAGCACTCTCCACACCAGATACTCAGATAAGATAACTAGCAGTGTATGTTATGTCATGTAGGTAAACAGATAACTAATCAACAAATCAAAGTATTTCCTATCTCCTAAAGCTCAACTCTGCTACTGCTAATGCAAACACACAACAGTTTGGTATTTAAAATCCAATAGACATGGTGGCTAAAAGAAAATTAGCAAAGAGTTCCATGTTTTTACAGCTCTCATGTCTTTCTTAGGACCCTTTTCCACTACCCTGCTTTTTGCGATCTAATTCCGATCACTAATGAATCACAAAACGCACGGTACAGTGAAACTAATGGAAATGGCTGCATCTATTTGCATTAGTGCAATCCGATTGCGTAGCAATTGTGTCCGAAGCGCAATCGTCGTCCTGACGCATTTTGGATGCGATTGAGCTCTCTATACTTAGTATAGTAGATCAATCGCATAATGGAAATTAGTTTAAAACGTGATTGCATTGCAGCGTGGTTGCGATTGTGTTGCATAGTGGAAAAGAGCCCTTATGTTGATTCTGAGAGAAAGATTTGGCTAGCCTAAAATACTGCATCTGTCAAATGGGATCTTTAGGCCCCGTTTACACGTAATCATAATCTGTCATATAATTTGTGATGGTCAGTGTTGCTTGTAAATTTTCACCAGTCATTTTTGCATTGAAAATGCCATTTTGGATTCCGAGAAAAATTTTTTGGGAAAATAAGTAGCATTCTCTCATTTTCATGATTTTCGTGTAAACACAGACAATCAATATTTTTAATATGAAAATGTGCAAAAATTGCAAAAAATTTGAAAAATAACAATACTTATTTTCGATGGCATTTTTGCTAAAAAAAAATCACGTTTAAGATTATTTTCATGGAAACGAATGCAAAAAGAATATTGGCATTTTCGCTCATCACTGGTGTTGGTGTTCATAGGCTAGGTACTCATTGTTTAGGCTAATAAAGTAAACATGGCATTTTTTGGTTTGTTAAAACTAATTCGACAAAGCTGAAATAATCCTAGAGACATTTATATGATTTTATTCCCTATTAATCTAAGAACACATTTTGAAACTTGAAGTGCAGAACATGCAACAAAACATTATTATACTAGAGAGCCAAGGTCATACAGCTACTGCATATCACTGGATGCATACAAGTGAACAAATACTCACAGTTACTAAAAATCCATAAGCAGTAAACTGAAGATTGCATGTGTATTGTGGAACAATGAAAAGGATATATAAGAGTACCAGTTATAATATGTACCTGACCATGAACATGCCAGCAGTAATGCTTTCTGAATTTTTAACCGCCTAATGACATTAAAGAAATACTGTTATAAATAAAAGCAAAATGAAATGCTTTCAGAGAGTAGAGTTTAACCCTCATGCATCTGTTGTTGTTTTTTTGTTGGTCCTTTAAGATTAATGTATCAGGGCACAATATTTGAAGTGAAATAAAAATCAGTAAATGTAAACATCATAAGGTGTCAGCACATACATTTGTTATTACCTATGCCACCATTGGTCAAACTTGAGATCTGTATGTTTACTCAATCTTGCATATCAAAATATTTAATTCTATTTTTGAAGTACATTTTATTTTAAAGAACATTTGATTACATTTTAACACACACCATTACCAGTTTGCTAGGTTGTAAAAGACATGGAGTACTGTGCTCCCCTTTAGCATAGGCTCTGTCTAACTAAGGAATGGACAGAGCCAATGAGCAGCATTGTAATTTCAATTTGGGCTAGATCAGCACACTTTTTGACAATTTTGATTGGCTCAAATCCAAGCTGTATACAATTTACATGAAATCTAAATGCATATCAGAATGACTTCCTTCTTACTGATCACCTCTACTGAGAGACAACCTTATATAAGCATGACAAATATAGGTGACTCCTTTTTTCTCCCGTGACCCCTATTTCAGTACATGTTGTACAGAGACATATGATCTCAGATTGTCGTAGGGTCGTGTTTGCGGCACATGATCCTACATGGATTGTTTCTTCACAGCGTAGGAATTTTACTGCTAGGGTGGCACGGTGGCATAGTGTTTAGCGCTTTTGCCTTGATGCTGTAACAATCATACCTTATCCTGGCGGGTCCCGCAATGATTCCAGCGGCGTCTCCAGCGGGACTCGCTCGCGGGGAGGATCTTCAGCGCCATCAGCCTCAGACGGCATCCCCAGCATCTCTCCGAGAGGCAGTCAGGGCGCGCGCGTGCGCAGTTTGCATAATTGCACGTGCGCGAGTCAGAGCGGCCTTTACAGACTCAGGAGGCGTGTCTGATTAGACTCGTCCTCCTGAGGGCTGGCGTGACTCATTCCCTCTTTACTATATTAGGCCAAGTGAGTCAGTTGCTCACTGGCCTTGATACTAATTAGTTCGCTGGTTCTAGGTCTAGCTAGCTACATTGAGCTACATCCATATATTGTGTAGATGCACAATATATATGTACTCCAGTTAGTCAGTCGTTTGTTATTTTCATATTTGATTATTATCATTGTAATTCATTTGACATATCCTCCTGATATAATTGAAGTAACATCTCATTGTATATTTACCTGTGTACCGACCTCTTGCTTGTTTCCTGACCTTGCTCTAGTCTAGTCCTGTACTGCTGCCATCTGATTTACTTTACCGACTTGGCCTGTCCCTGACTACGTTACTGTCTGATCCTTGCAATACGTCTGACATCTGTTACCTGTTACTGACTCTGCTTGAATTTGACTATGATTTTGCTTAACGACTTTTGTACCTCAATACCTATACTTGTGCACAAGTTCTGACCATTCTAAGACTACACATTACTGTTATTGTGTATTTATCTGTATGATATCTTATCACGCACCAGCGTGATAGAAGCACTGGGTCTCCAGCTCGAATCCCAGCCAGGTCAACATCTGCAAGGAGTTTGTATGTTCTCCCTGTTTCTGTGTGGGTTTCCCATGGGCACTCCTGTTTTCTCCCACATCCCAAAAACATACAGATAAGTTAAGTGGCTTCCCCCCTAAATTGGCCCTTGACTATGATACATGCACTACACAATACATAGATAGACATATGACTATGGCATGGACTAGATTGTGAACCCCTCTGAGGGACAGTTAGTGACAAGACAATATACTCTGTACTGCGCTGCGTAATGTGTCGGAGCTGAAGTATGTAAATACTTCAAATAAATAAATAATACAAAACACAGAAAATGTTGCTAAACACATTGGTCCTGATTCGTTCTTTTCTTCTAAGTTTTCTCACAAGATATATTATCACACTTTGTCAATAAAATTCATTTTAATCTAACAGGACAACACTGGTGAAGGAACCCAGTATACAGTATAGTAACTGATAAACAGCTTTGCATACAAAAGGCAATATCAATCTTACCTCTCTAGAAAGATGAACTAATATTCTTTAAAAAAAAGTGATAATGGGCATGATTCACAAAGCTTTTTCACTTGTTTTCATCTGTTTTCACCATATCTATGTTACATTTTTAAGCTGTCAAAGAGCAAACAAAACTCAAAAACAATATAATTAAGGTAAGAAAAGTAATATTCAAATGACGTTAATCAGAAACAATTTACTTTGAGTGATTGTTTTGCTTGTAAATATGCTGAACGTTTATTTTTATAGATCAGGAGAAAAATAAGTCATTTATGAGAAGTTTTCTGAATTGACAGCAATGCGTTTCGTGAGAATTTATTACATTTTTCCCATGTAGCAAATATACATTGAATTCTGTTTGAATGAATTTTGGGTGCATGATATCAATGCCAAATGTGTTTTGCTTGGCAATGCTAACTCAGGGAAAATGTAAAACAAATATGTATCTTACAGTTTTTTTTTTATTTATTTTTATATTTTATAGGGCAAAATGCATTTTTAAACCAGTGCAGTGTCATTTTAAAGTAGATTTTGGCTCATTCTAAAGCTATTGTGAATGCTATTGTCACCAGATTTGCTATTTATGTTACAGTCAATAATGGAAAAGACTTTGTGCCTGATTCACAAAGCGTTGCTAACCCAGTTAGAGACTTTAGGTGTGATAACCATTGCACCACGCTGGTGAAAAGCCAGTTTAGGTGTGATAAGTTTAGGCATGATAAGTTTAGGCATGATAAGTTTAGGCGTGATAAGTTTAGGCGTGATAAGTTTAGATAAGTTCAGATCGTGCGCAAAGTCCCGCACTCAAAGCAGCGCCATTAAACTCTATTAAACTCTATTAAACTTATGACACCTAAACTTATCATGCCTAAACTGAGTTTAGGTGTGATAAAGGGCTTTTCACCAGCGTGCTAACTGTTAGCACCGCTTTGTGAATCAGGCCCTTTGTGTAGCTTTCAGGATTTTTTTTTAAACCCAGTGGAATGTTGGATTGCAGGAGCTTCAATCTCTTCACTTTAACCAAATTTTCATCTATTAAAGTTTTTTTTTCCTGAGTCAATTAGTGAAACTTTTACATTTTAAAATGCCAGTATTCATTTTTTTTAACAATGCCTAAAAAGGAAGGGCCACATGTGGTATATTTTTTTTCCAATTGTTAGAGAGTGGTGCACACTTAAAGAGGAACTCCAGTGAAAATAACTATAAAAAAGTGCTTATTTTTTACAAGAATACATACATTATACATAAATATGTTATTTAGTCAGTGTTTGCCTATTGTAAAATATTTCCTCTCCCTAAATTAAATTCTGAAATTTATCACATGGCGACATTTTTACTGCTGGCAGGTAATGCTGTTGCTTGCTTTTTTTGGCAGTTGGAAACAGCTGTTATTTCCCACAATGCAACAAGACTCCCACAGTGTGATGTCAGCACCTCAGTGCTGTGAGGTGCTGACATCACACTGTGGGATGGGTTTCACCACAATATCAGCCATATACAGCCCCCTGATGATCCGTTTGATAAAAGCTAGAGATTTCTCGTGGGAAAGGGGATGGAGTTCAATTCTAGGTTACGGTTTCTCTTTAAGTGTGGTGAAGGGATCCACGGTGTCCTTTTAAAATGTTTAGGCTGGGTGCACATTTGAAATGTGCAAAATAACAGCCATTCTTCTTTGTTGCATCTCACTGTGATAGCATTTTTCATGCGTGCTTATCACATTCAATTTTTTACTTTTGAAAATGGATCTTCTGTGTGTGTGTGTGTGTGTGTGTGTGTGTGTGTGTGCAGGGGTGCCAAGAGGCACCAAGCAGACCAAGCGGCCGCTTGGGGCCTCATGGTCTTAGGGGCCTCGGCGCCGGCGGCTCCATGACGTCGGCGTGATGTTACTATTTTCCCACAGCCCCGCGGGGCTGGCAGAGCAGAGCAGGGCTACGGGAAGATGGCCGCCGCCGAAGCCCTGCTCTGGAGACTATTTATGTCTCCAGTACAGGGCTTCGGGAGGCCATCTTCCCGTAGCCCTGCATTTAATCAGCACGGGAGATTGGAGGAGGGAGGGAGCTCCGTGGGAACTGTGTGCCTGAGGAGCCGGCCAGGAGACAGGGAGAGAAGACTTCTGCCAGTGCCAGGGGAGTAAATTATTTTCTTTTTGCAGCCCTAATCTGCTGAAAATGTGCCCTAATTGTGTTTGATATCTGTTGAAAATGTACCCTAATTGCATTTGATTTCTGCTGAAAATGCGCCCTAATTGCGTTTGATATCTGCTGAAAATGTGCCCTAATTGCGTTTGATTTCTGCTGAAAATGTACCCTAATTGCATTTGATTTTTGCTGAAAATGTGCCCTAATTGCGTTTGATTTCTGCTGAAAATGTGCCCTAATTGCGATTGATTTCTGCTGAAAATGTGGCCCGAATTGCGTTTGATTTCTGCTGAAAATGTGCCCAAATTGCGTTTGATTTCTGCTGAAAATGTGCCCTAATTGCGTTTGATTTCTGCT